>NW_016108188.1:294863-342017 GCF_001604975.1 Cebus imitator | reverse complement strand
ACGTCATCAAAAAGTGAGCAAAGGATATGAACAGACACTTTTCAAAAGAAGACATGTATGCATCTGACAAACATATGAAAAAAAGCTCATCATCACTGGTCATTAGAGAAATGTAAATCAAAACCATGGCGTGTGTGTAAATTAGTGCAACCATTGTGTAAGACAGTGTAGTGATTCCTCAAGGATCTGGAACTAGAAATACCATTTGATCCAGCAATCCCATTACTGGGTATATATCCAAAGCATTATAAATCGTTCTATTATAAAGACACATGCACACATATGTTCATTGTGGCACTGTTTACAATAGCAAAGTCTTGCAACCAACCCAAATGCTCATTAATGATAAACTGGATAAAGAAAACGTTGCACATATATACCATGGAACACTATGCAGCCATAAAAAAGGACAAGTTCCTTTCCTTTGTAGGGACATGGATGAATCTAGAAGCCATCGTTCTCAGCAAACTGACACAAGAACAGAAAACCAAACACTGCATGTTCTCACTCATAGGTGGGTATCGAACAATGAGAACACATGTACACTGGGAGGGAAACATCATACACTGGGGTCTGTTGTGGGGTGAGATTGGGGAGGGATAACATTGGGAGAAATACCTAATGTAGATGATGGGGGGATGGATGCAGCAAACCGCCATGGCACATGTATACCTATGTAGCAAACCTGCACATTCTGCACATATACCCCAGGACTTACATATAATAAAAAAATAAAAATAAATTTTAAAAATCTACTTCAAATAGAAAAAATATAAAGAAAAAATTATTATAGAAAATAAAGTTTTTGAGAAATATGGGATTATGTATCATGACTAACCCTTTAATTATTGGCATTCCTGGGAGATACAAAGAAAAAGAAAACAACATGGAAAACATTTTTGAGGGAACAATTCAATAAAATTTCCTTAACTTGCTAGACAGGTAGACAGTCAGATACAAGAAATTCAGAAAACACTTGCAAGATACTATACAAAATGAGCATCAACAAAGCATATTATTACAAAACTGTCAAATGTCATTGCTAAAGAAAAAATCTTAAGCAAGCCGAAGAAGAAGGTCTAATCACATACAAATTGAAACTCATGAGTTAACAGCAGACTTCTTAGCAGAAATTTTACAAGTCAGGAAAGATTGGGGGCCTATTTTCAGCAGGTTCATAGAAAAGAAATTCCAACCAAGGAATTCCAACCAATATCCTACCAAGCTAAGCTTCATGAGTGAAGAAGACATAAAATCTTTTTCATACAAGAAAGTACTAAGGAAATTTGTTACCACAAGACCAACCTTAAAAGACATCATTAAAGGAGTTCTAAACAGGGAAATTTAATATTGACACCTGCTACAAAAAAAAATATGCTTAAGTACATAGCCCACAGACCCTACAAAGCAAGCACTCAAAAAGAACTACAAAGAAACCAGCTAAGATCTTCATGACAAAACCAAATTCTAACATACCAATATTAACCTTGAATGTAAAAGATCTAAACAACGCACTTACAAGGCCAGATGAGAAGAGTCAGACCATTGCCTGAGGTAACAGAGACCTTCTATAAAGCATAGAGTGTAAAGTTGGATGAAAAATTAACTGGCTATCCACATGCAGAAGAATGTAACTGAACACCTACTCCTTACTATATTAAAAACTCAATATGGATTAAAGATTTGAATGTAGGCCGTAAAACCCTAAAAATCCCAGAAGAAAATGTAGATAACACAATTCTAGACTTTGACCATGGATAAGAATTTATGACTAAGTCCTCAAAGGCATTTGCAACAAAAACAAATTTGACAAGTGAGACCTAATTTAGTAAAGAGCTTCTGCACAGCAAAACAAACAAACAAACAAAACAAAACAAAAACTGTCAGAAAATAGGGAACCTACAGAATAAGACAAAATATTCACAAACTATGCAACTGACAAAGGTCTAATATCCAGAATCTATAAGGAACAACATTCAACAAGTTAAAAATAAATTACCCCATTTAAAAGTCAGCAAAAATATAAGACACTTCTCAAAAGATATGAAAGTAACCAATAAACATGGAAAAAATGCTAAACATCACTAATTATCAGAAATATGCAAGTCAAAACCGAAATGAGATACCAGTCACAATGGTTATTATTAAAAAGTAAAAAAATAACAGATGCCGTTGAGGTTGTAGAGAAAAAAGAATTATTTTTATTTTATTTATTTTTTTTTTAAAGATGAGGTTTCACCATGTTGGCCAGACTGGTCTCGAACTCCTGACCTCAAGTAATCTGCCCACCTCGGCCTCCCAAAGTGCTGGGATTACAGGCATGAGCCACCACACCCGGCCAAAAAGAATTCTTACATAATGTTGGTGGCAATGTAAATTATTTTAGTCTCTGTGGAAAGCAATTTGGAGATTTCTCCGAACTCATATGTTCATCACAGCACTATTCACAATGCCAAATACATGAAGTCAGCCTTGATACTCCTCAGTGATGGATTGGATAAAGAAAATGTGTTACACATACACCATGGAATACTGTGCATCCATGAAAATAACAAAATCATGTTCTTTGCAGAAACATGGATGCAGCTGAAGACCATTATCTTAAACTAATTAATACAGGAACAGAAAGCCAAATACCACATATTATCACTTATAAGTGGAAGCTAAACAATGGGTACTCATGAACATAAAGATGACAACAATGGACACTGGGTACTACCAGTAGTAGGACGATAGTAGGGGGGCCATGTTCTGAGAAATTAACTATTGGGTACTATACTCAGTCCCTGAGTGATGAGATCAATTATATCTCAAACCTCAGCATTACACATATACCCAGTTAACAACCTGCACATGTACCCCTTGAATCTAATAGAAAAGTTAACATTAGTTTTAAAAGTTATTTTAATTGTATTTTATGCTCAAAATATTTTTTTTAAAAAAGTGACAGCTATAAAAAAGAACCAAGCTGAATTTGTAATTTTAAGAATGTAGTAATGAAAACACACTGGAAGAGATTTACAGCATATTAAACATTTCAGAAGAAAGATGTCAAAATATAAAAAATAAAACAGAGAAATCAGGAATTTAAAAAATAACTTTGCAGAAGTGAGTTGTGGAAAATTTTTGAGTATCATAATAAACATGTAATTATACTCCCTGAGAAAAGGGAAAAACAAGTACTAACATAAAAATATGTTTGAAAGAAATTATGCCCCAAATTATACAAATTTGATTAACATTATAAATCCACAGATCAAATATGCTCAGCAAACACCAAAAACAACAACAAACATGAAGAAAAGAAAACAAAAACACTTTGAAATTAAATTGCCCTAAACCAGTGGCAGAGAGTATCTTAAAGCAAGCCAGAGAAAAAAGACACCATGTATACAAAAGAACAAAGAAAAAGATGATGGTATATTTCTTATGCAAACAATGCAAGTGAAAAGAACAAAGTAACATCAATAAATGACTGAATGCCAGAAATTATCAGCCTAGAATCATATACCCAGTGAAAATATCTTTCAAATTCAAAGACAAACTAAAGGCTTCCTTACAGATACTTAAATAATTCATTATTCACAGACACAAACTAGAAGAGTTATTATAGAAAGTCTTTAGTCAGAAGGAAAATAATAGTAGATAAAAATCTATATCTTTACAAAGGAATGAATAGCACCAGAAATGTTAATAACATGGTTTAAAAATGAAATTTTATTATTATTTAAATATATTTACAACATCATTGGTGTTTTAAACAACACTTATAAAGTGTATTAATTTTGTGCAAAATTTAGTGTGCTTTTTTGCCATTACTTTTAATGACAGAAACCACAGTTAGTTTTACACAAACCTAATAGTGATGGGTTTAGTAAAACATACTAAAACAACAGCACAAATATTGAGAGGGAATAAATTAAGGCATATATTATTGTAGGATTCTTATGCTCTATATAAAGTAGTATAACATCATTTGAAGGTAAACTGTGATAAATTAAATAGCTATAGAGAGTAAAAACTAAAGTGTTACAGCTAATATCAGTTTTCTAAGGTTTTACATGGATATTTTGCACAAGCACAGGATAAATCTCAAAATTTTAGCAACAACATAATGATGTTGTGATGACAGTAGCAAAAATCATAATACAATATAATTAAATATACTGTTCATTGTTTAACCACTAAATTACCAAGAATAAACACCTCAGTAAAGTGAAAACTGGGAAGTAACATGTGCTGTTACTTTTGTGTGCTTATGTGTGCATGTGAATGTGTATGTAAATATATATTTTTTCTGGGATATGTATGGCACTGAATGACCACACAGTCACTCATTGTTTTGTTAATTCAACATATATTTTTAAAGGATTTATTGTATTAGAGGATATATATTAATTGCTGAAGATTATATAAAGTTAAATATAAACCCCTTTCCTTTAAGATCTCATAGCTTAGTTTATATAAGAAACAAATTACTTAAGTCTAATCAAGATCAAAAGTATTTCATGTAATCAATAAAGCTAGTAACTTTGGTGTCAAGAACAACAATATAAAAAGACAAAGACAAAAAACATAATGAGAGCCAGAAATAAAATAAGAATGAAAGGAAGTGAATAGGGCTGAAATCTGGTTCCTGGAGCATGTAGTGGCAGCCAAGAGTTTGCCTACTGAAAAGAAATAAATATTAACTATGTTCCACAAAACAACCACAACCAAATAACAGAATGGCCGGAGTAAATCCTTATTTATCAATAATATCATTGAATGTAAATGAACTAAACACTCCAATCAAAAGACATAGAGTGGCTGAATGGATAAATAAACAAGAGCCGTTGATTTGTTGCATACAAAAAATACACTTATGAAGACACTGAAGACCATTATGTTAAGTGAAATAAGCCAGGCACATAGAGTAGAAATAAAGGAATGGAAAAATATATTCCATGCCAGTGGAAATCATAAAAGAGTAGGAGTTGCTAAACTTATACCAGACAAAATATATTTCAATACAAGAAGTGGAAGAGACAAAGTCTGTATTACTCAGTGTTCTCTAGAGGGGCAGAACTAATAGGCCAGATGTATGTACGAGGAAGTGTTAATTAAGGAGTTTTGACTCACATGATCACAAGGTGAAGTCCCACAAAAGGCAGTCAAGGAAGTCAGTCCGAGTCACAAAACCTCAAAAGTAGGAAAGCCAACAGGTGTAATCTTCAGTATGTGGCTGAAGGCCCAACAGCCTCTGGAAGATCACTGATGTATTTCCAAGAGTCCAAAAACTGAAGAAGTTGGAGTCTGATGTTCGAGGGCAGGAAGTATCCATTGCAGGAGGAAGATGAAGACCAGAAGACTTGACAAGTCTGCTCTTCCACCTCCTTCTGCCTGCTTTATTCTAGTCATGTTGGCATCTGACTAGATGATGCCCACCCAGATTGAGGGTGGGTCTGCCTCTCCCAGTTCACTGACTCAAATGTTAATCTCTTTTGGCAATACCCTCGCAAACATATCCAGGAACAATACTTTGCATCCTTCAATCCAATCAAGTTGATACTCAATATTAACCATCACGGGTCATTATATAACAGTAAGTGGATCACTTTAGAAAAAGGATAAAACAATTGTGTGTATATAAATATATATATATATATATCAAGCACTGGAAGACTCAGCTGTATAAAGCAACTATTATGAAAGCTAAAGAGTAAATGGACTCATGAACTCATCATTTTTTATGGCTGCATATTAAGAAAGTTTACAGCAATAAATGTTTACATCTAAAAAAAACCAAAAGATCACAGAAACAACCTAACTTTATACCTCAAAGAACTAGACAAAAAATTAAAGCAAACCCAAATTTAGCAGAAGAAAGAAAATAATAACCAAAAAGAAGTAAACCAAAAAGTAAACAGAAAAACTAGAAAAAAATGACAAAACTAAGACAGTAATTTTAAAACAGTAAATTAAATTGATGAACTCCTAGCTAAACTAAGAGAAAAACAAGTATTAAATAAATCAAATAAAAAAGAAAGGAGAGACATTGCAACATATGTTTCAGAAACAAAAAGAATCAAGTCTATTATGACCAATTACATGCCAACAAATTGGATAAACTAGGATAAATAAATATATTTACTGAAACATACAACCAACCTTAAACTAAGAAAAAATAAATAGCCTGAGTAGAATGATAAAGCAGGGGCTTAAATTAGCAATTAAAACCTCCCAATAACAACAACAACAACACAAAACTCCAGGGCCAGATGGCTTTATGGATCAATTCTATCAATTATTCAAAGAAGATTAATAAAAACCTTTCTTCAACTCTTGTTTAATAAAAGGAGAGAGAATACATTCAAGCTCATTTTATAATATCAGTATCATCCTGATATCAAAATCAAACAAAGACACAAGAAGAAAAGAAAGCCACAGGCCAATATCTCAGATAAACATAGATGCAAAAATTTTCAATAAAGTTCTAGAAAAATAAATTGAATAACACATAGAAAATATTGTACTTCATGATTAAATGAATGCAAACTTAGTTTAACAAAAGCAAATCAATCAATCTGATACACCACACTATCAGAATAAAATACAAAAACCACATTATTATCTCATATGCAGAAAACACATTTCATGAAATTTAATATACTTTCATAATAAAAAAAAACTTTTCAATGAATTAGACATAGCAGTAAAGTTTCTCAACAAAATGAAGGCTATATATGAGAATCCCACAACCAGCATCATAACAAATGTAGGAAAACAAAAAGTTTTTCCAGTAAGATTCAGTACAAGTGTGTCCACTCTCATCACTTCTATTTAACATAGCACTGGAAGTACTAGTGAGAGTAATCAGTCACAACAAAAAGAGATAAAATCATTCAGACTGGATAGAAAGAAGTAAATTATCCATGTTCATGGAGGTGATCTTCTGTGTAAAAACCCTAGAGGAGAATTGGCAGCAAGATAGCCCACCACAAGTAGGTAGTGTACATACTGCTCTCACAGAGGCGACAGAATAGCAAGTAACCATTAGCTCTTCAAGTGAATTGTCTAGGAGACCTCTTTGGGATTTATCAAGGAAGCAACAGAAACCCATGGAGAGCAAGGAGGAAAAAGGCAGGACAGTCACCTACCTGGAATTGGTGCAGAGACAAGGCAGACTCCCCACTGTGGGGAAAGGGTGAGTGAGAGCCCTCAGGGACCCACACTTCTGCCATGGATTTTTGCAATCCTGACACAGGAAATTCCCACTGACTCAGTATGTCCAGACTGACACAGAGCTCTGTGTAGAGTCTGGGCAAAGCTGCCACTTAACCCCATGTAGACCCTTAAGAGCCTTAGATTCCTGAGCACCCTGACACTTGATGCCCATAGCACTACCAACAAGAAAGGCCAGGCTCTTATGTACCCCCAGGATAGCGGCTGCATCCACAGTGCTGAGGACCAGATGGACTACAAGCCTCACCTCTGTTGTACCTTCCCAGGCTAAGCCCACTGGCCTGGGACATGAGCACAGCCAGCCCAACCAAATGTGAGCACTCCAGCTGACTGTGGCACTCCATTTCTGAGACAGAGCTCCCTCCAGCAAAAAAACAGCCCTGCTATAATTGCGGCAGCTGCAGCCCCCTCCCCCTAGAGCCCTCAGGGAGGGGAGGGAGTAAAGACTCCCAGAACTATCTGAATCTTTTAGTGCACCGCATCTGCCACACAGAAAAGTGGCCAGACTGTTTTCTACCTGGGTTCCTGTTTCTGCTACTCCTCACAAGGCAGTGCCTTCTGATCTAAGTTCCCAGTTCAGTAACTCTACCCCTGTATGATAACTTCACTTGGAAGAAGCTCTGTGTTTATCTGAGATGTTATTCCCAGAATCAACTGATAGGCTGTCTGCCCTTTCTACTGCAGTGTTATCTGCCCTTGCTGTACTCAGGCTGTGGAATGAACAAAGATCCTGATCACTTTGCTTATATCTCTAGGATGCTACAGCCACCCTATGGAAAAGGGACAAGTCTCTATTCCCTTTGAGCTTCCCAGTCCTCTGCTCTTTATCAGGCAGGGCCTGCAGCTTGGGCCTGAAGAGCAGCTACCCCACTCTCAGCTGAACATTCTCATGGGCAGTGTCTGTGTACCTCTCTGGAGTGGAGTTCCCAGAGGCAACTGACAGCTCATCTGCCACTGCTGCTCCAGTGGTAACTTCCCTTTCTGTTGTGGGGCTGATGAAGAAATAATAATCCTGAATGTTTTATTCACACTCCCAGTACACCAAAGCTGCCCTACAGGGAGAAGACCAGGCTGTCTTCCCTGTGAGCACCCCAATCCCCTCGCTCTGCACTAGGCAGGGCCCTTGGATTGATCCTGCAATGCAGCTACCCCACCCCAGGTTGATGATTCCGATTGACAGTAGCTCTGCATTTCTCTTGGGTAGAGCTCTCAGAGACAAGTGACAAGCCCTGTGCCATTGCCACCACCAAAGTCCCCATGCCTGCTTCCCTCAATCTGAAGAGGGAACAAAGAGCCTGAGCTCACCTGAGGGCTGCAGTGCATAACCCGGAAGTGCCAAACCAAAATCTGTGGCCAGCACTTAAGCAGAAGAGGAGCCCATACTCTCAGAACACTGAGAGGGAACATGGCTGCAAAGATGAGGAAATACAGAGAAGTGGGATGGCTAAGTAAGAGCCTATTCACCAGCCCTTATGCTTAAGTGCCATCTATTGGATCACAGACAAAACTTCAACATCAAAAATGCTTTGCTAATATAAATGCTGTGAAACCAAAGGCAATAATTCAACCACAATTACAGACTCTGCACAAAGACTCAGCACTATTAAAACATCCAAAATTGAAGTCAACTAACTATACTCAAATTACAGGACAGTTAAGGAACATCAGCACACAGGGACAAGACAGAAACAGCATAAGAACTCTGGCAATTCTAAAAGTTAGAGTGTAGTGTCTTCTTACTTCTAAATGACTTAGCTCCCTAGCAATGGTTCTTAACCAGTCTGAATAACAATGAAGATCATCAAGATACCGGAGAAATTTGAAACCCAATCCAAGGAATTTAAGGAATCCAATAAAACAATACAAGAGGTGAAAAAGAAAATTACCATTTTAAGAAAGAATTGAACTGATCTGATAGAGCTGAAAAACTCATTTCAAGAATTTCACAAGATAATTGGCAGTATTTATTGCAAAATACACTAAGCTGCGGAAAGCAACTCAGAGCGCAAAAACCAATTCTTTGAATCAACTCAGACACATATAACAAAAAAATTGTTTTAAAAAATGAACAGTGAGAACACATGGACACAGGGAGGGGAGCACTACACACTGGGGTCAGTTGGGGGGAAATAGGGGAGGGACGGTGGGGGGTGGGAAGCTGGGGGGAGATAGCAGGGGGAGAAATGCCAGATGTAGGTGATGGGGAGGAAGGCAGCAAATCACACTGCCACGTGTGTTCCTATGCAACAATTTTGCATGTTCTTCACATGTACCCCAAAACCTAAAATGCAATAAAATAAATGGGAAAAAAAATGAACAAAATCTCTGAGGAATATGAAATTATGTAAAAAGTTTAAATGTACAACTCATTGGCACCACTGAAGGAGAGGAAGAGCGAGCAGGCAACGTGGAAAACATATTTAAGGATATGTTCCATAAAAATCTCCTCAGTCTCACTAGAGAGGTTAAAATGCAGGAAATTCAGAGAACTTCTAAGAGATAATGCACAAGAGGATCATCCTCAAGTCACATAGTCATCAGATTCTCCAAGGTCTAGTGAAAAAAATTTTTAAAGACAGCTAGAGAAAAAGGACAGTTCACCTACAAAGGAAACCCCATCAGGTTAACAGCAGACTTGTCTGCAGAAACCCTGCAACAACCCAGAAGAGATTGGGGCCTCTTTCCAGAATCCTTAAATAAGATAAATCCAAATAAGAACTTTGTATACAGTCAAACTACGCTTCAAAAAATGAAGAAAAGATAAAATAATTTTCCAACAAACCAATGCTGAGGGAATTTGTTACCATCACACCTGCTTTACATGAGGTCTTTAAGGAAGTGTTAAGCATGGAAACATAAAACTGTTTCTGGCCACCAGAAAAACACATGTAAGTACATGGGTCATTGACAATATAAATCAAGTGTATATAACAACCAGCTCACAGTGCGTGGCAGGATCAAACATGTACACATGAATGTTAACATTGAATAAAAACAGGTTGAATGCTTCACTCAAAAGTCACAGAGTGGCAAGTTGGATAAGAAAGCAAGACCCAAATCTATGCTGTCCTCAAGAGACCCATCTCACAAGGAAGGACACCCATAGGCTCAAAGTAAAGAATAGAAAAAGATCTATCAAGCAATCGGAAAATAAGAAAAAATCAGGGATTGCTATTCCTATTTCTAGCAAAACAGTCTTTAAAAGTACAATGATCAAAAAAAGACAAAGAATGGCCTTACATAGTGATAAAGGTTTCAATTCCACAAGAAAATGTAGCAATCCTAAATATATAAGCCCCCAACAATGGAACACCCAGGTTCATAAACAAGTTCTTAGAGACCCACAAAGACACCTACATAACAACACTATAATAATGGGAAATGTCAACACACCACTGAGAGTATTAGACAGATAATTGAGGCAGAAAACTAACAAAGGTACTTGGGACCTAAACTCAACACTTGACCAACTGGACCTATCAGACATCTACAGAACACTCCATCCAACAACAGAATTTATGTTTTCCTTTTTTGCACATGCTGCACACTCTAAAACTGACTATGTACTCAGTATTACAAAGCAATTCTGAAAAAATTAAAAATCTGAAATTATACTGCCTACACTCTTGGACCAGAGTGCACACATACAAAAAAAAAAAAATCAATACCAAGACTTCTCAAAACCATACAATTACATGAAAATTATGCAACCTGCTCCCAAATGACTTTTGGGTAAACAATGAAATTAAGGTAGAAATCAAAAATTTCTTTGAAAATAATGAAAACAAAGATATAACACACAACATACCAGAACCTTGGGACACAGCTAAAGCTTTGTGAAAAGGAAAGTTTATAGTGCTCAACACATATCAAGAAGTTAGAAAGATCCAAATCAACAACCCTACATCACACCTAGAGAAAATAGAAAAACAAGAGCAAACCAATGCCAAAACTAGCAGAACAAATGAACTAAAAATCAGAGTTGCACTGAATTAAATGGGAAAAAAATACAAAAGATCAATGAAACCAGCAATTGGCTCTTTGAAAATAAATAATAGCTAGATTAATTAAAAAAAGAAAGACAGAAGATCTAATAAACACGATGAGAAATGAAACAGAGGATATTACTATTAAACCCACAAAAATACAAAAAAACCCTCAAAGATTATCGTGAGCACATCTATGTACACAAACCAGGATACCTAGAAGAAATTAATAAATTCCTGGAAATATACACCTCCTGATATGGTTTGAATTTGTGTCTCCACCCAAATCTCATGTTGAATTATAATCCCCAAAGTTAGAAGAGGGGCCTAGTGGGAGGTGATTAGGTCATGGGGAAATTTCCCCTTTGCTGTTCTCCTAATAGAGATCTGGTTGTTTAAAAGTGTGTAGCACCTACCCCATCTCTCTCTTCCTTTTGTGCCAGACCTGTAAGATGTGCCTGCTTCTCCTTCATCTAACACCATGATTGTAAATTGCCTGAGGCCTCCTCAGAAGCATAAAACTGTACAGCTTGAAAATCATGAGCCAATTAAACCTCTTTTCTTTATAAATTACACAGTCTCGGGTAGTTCTTTACAGAGTTGCGAGAACAGACTAATATACCTCTCAAGTTCAAACCAGGAAGAAACTGAAACCTTGAATAGACAAATAATGAGTTCCAAAACTAAATCAGTAAAAAAAAAAAAAAAAAAAAACACAAAAAAACTAAGACTAGAAAATGCCCTGGACCAGACGGATTGACAGCATAATAATACTAGATGTATAAAGAAGAGCTAATACCATTATTACTGAAATTATCCAAAAAATGGAGGATAAGGGAATTCTTCCTAACTCATTCTATGAGGCTAACATTATTCTAATACCAAAATCTGCCATAGACACAATAAAAAAAAATTCAGGCCAATATCCCTGATGAACATAGATGTAAAAATCCTGAGCAAAATTCTAGTGAGCTAAATCCAGCAGCACATCAAAAAGCTAATCCAACAAAATCAAATAGATTTCATTCCTTGGATGCAAGGATGATACAAAAATGCAAATTAATAAATGTGATTCATCACATAAACATAAATACAAACAAAAACCACATGATTATGACAATAGATGCAGAAAATATTTTTTGATAAAATTCAATATTCTTCATCATAAAATCTCTCAACAAACTATGCATGAAAGGAACATACCTCAGAATAATAAGAGCCATCTATAACAAACCACAGCCAAACTCATAATAAATGGACAAAACTGGAAGCATTTTCCTTTAGAGCCAGAGCAAGACAAGGATGCCAACTCTTACCACATCTAATCAATATAGTACGGAAAATCTAGTCAGATAAATCAATCAAGATAAATAAATAAAAGGCATCCAAAGAAGAAGAGAGGAAGTCAAACTATTCTTGTTCGTAGAAGATGTAATTCTATATCTAGAAAATTCCTTAATCTCTGTAGAAAGACTTTGAGATCTGATCAACAACTGTGGGAAAGTTTCAGGATAAAAAAAAATCAATGTACAAAAATCAGTAGCATTTCTATACATCAGTAATGTCCAAGCTGAGAGCCACATTGAAAACATAATCCTGTTGACAACAGCCATAAAAAGAATTAAATACCAAGGAATACTGCTATCCAAGCAGGTGAAAGATCTCTACAAGAATTACAAAACAATGCTGATAGAAGTCAGAGACAAATCAAAAAACTCTATGCTCACAGATAGGAAGAATTAACATTCTTAAAATGGCCATACTGTGCATAACTCAAAATAACAAGAGCCATCTATGACAAACCTATAGCCAACATCATACTGAATGGTCAAAATCTGAAAGCATTCACCTTGAGAACTGAAACAAGACAAAGATACTCACTCTCATCACTCCTATTTAACGTAGTACTGGAAGTTTTAGCCAGATAAATCTGACAGGACAAAGAAATAAAAGTCATCTAAATGGGAAGCAAAGAAGACAAACTGACTCTCTTCTCAGATGATATAGTTCTTTGCCCAGAAAGCCTCATTGTCTCTGGCCAAAGGCTCCCAAATCTGATTAGCAACTTTAGCAATGCATTAGGATACAAAATAAATGTAAAAAAAGTCAATAGAATCTCTATACATCAATGACGTCCAAACTGAGGGCCAAAGCAAGGAAACTATTCTATTCACAATAGCCTCAAATAAACTAAGATACCTAGGAATACAGCTAACTAGAGAGGCAAAAGATATCTGCAAGAATTAAAAAAACACTGCTGAAAGCAATCAGAGGTGACAAAAACAAATGAAAAGAATTATGTGTGCATAGATAAAAAGAATCAATATTGTTAAAATGACCATATTGCAAAAAAGCAATTTACAGATTAAATGATATTCCCATCAAATTACCAATGACATTTTTTACAAAATTAAAAGATAAAAGCTATTCCAAAATCCATTTAGAGTAAAAAATGAGCCAAAATAGCCAAGGATTCTAAGCAAAAGTACAAATCTGGAGGCATCACATTTCTTCACATTAAACTATTCTACAAGTCTACAATACCTAAAACAGTATGGCACTACCACAGAAAATAGACAAGTAGACCAATGCAATAGAATAGAGAATTCAGAAATAATGCCACACGTATACAACCAGCTGATCTTGAGAGAAGTTGACTATAGCAGAAAATAGGAAAAGAACTTTCCAATTAATAAATATTGCTGTGATAACAGGCTAGCCATATGCAGAAGAATTAAACTGAACCCCCACCTTTTACCATATACCAAAATTAGTGCAAGTTGGATTAAAGATTTAAATGTAAATCCTAAAAATACAAAAATTCTAGAAGAAAATCCAGGAAACACCATTCTGGACATCAACTCTGGCAAAGACTTTATGGTGAAGATTTAAAAAAGAATTTCAACCTAAACAAAAGTAGACAAATGAGACCTAATTAAACTAGATAGTTTATGCACCACAACATAAAATATCAACAGAGAAAACAGATAACCTACAGAACAGGATAAAATTTTTGCAAACTGTGCATCTGACAATCATTTAATATCTAGACTCTATAAGAAAATTTAACTAAAAAAAAAAAAAAAAAAAAATCCCACTAGAAATAAGCAAAAGACATAAACAGATCCTTCTCAAAAGAAGACATACATATGGACAATAGCATATAAAAAAAGTTCAACATAACAGCACTATCATTAGAGAAATACAAATCAAAACAACAAGATACTACTTCACACTAGCCAGAATGGTAATCATTAAAATGTTAAAACAAAAAAACAGATGTTGGTGAATCTGCAGAGAAAAAGCAAAACTTATACATTATTGGTAGAAATGTAAATTATCTCAGTCCCTCTGGAAAACATTTTGGATATTTCTCAAAGATCTTTAAACCAAAGTACTATTCAACCCAGCAGTTCCATTACTACATATAAATTTAAAAGAAAATAAATTGTTCTACCAAAAAGACTCATGAACTCATATGTTTATTGCAGCATTACTTACAATAGCAAAATTATGAAATCAACCTATGTGTCTATTAACATTGAATTGGATAAAGAAAGTGTAATCCATATACACCACAGAACACTACACAGCCATAAAATGAATAATCTCATGTCCTTTCAAGAAACATGTATGCAGCTGGAAGCCATTATCCTAAGTGAATTAATGCAAGAACAGTAAACCAAATAACACACTCTGGTGGGAGCCAAACCTTGAATACACATGAACACAAAGCAGGGCACATGGACTCCAGGGCCTACTTGAGAGTAGAGGGTGGGAAGAGGGTGAGTATTAAAAATCTACCTATCAGTCACTATGAACATTACATAGGTGATGAAATATTCTGTACAACAAACCCCAAAGACACATTATTTACCTATTAAGAAGTCTTCATATATACCACCTGAACTTATGATAGAAGAAAAAATAAAATAAAATTTAAAGATTCCATTTAAAAAGTTAGAAGTAATAAGAAAATTGTATGTAATTTGCAGGATAAAAAATTGACATACAAAAATCAGTTTTGATTTTACAGTAATAATTATCTGAAGAGAAAGTCAAGAAAATAATCTCATGTGCAATATTATTATAAAATGAAATACCTTGAAATACATTTAAGATGGCAAAATATTTGTACACTTAAATGTATATGACATTGATGAAAAATCTTGACAAATATACAAATACATAAAAATACATTGTTTTTATGAATTATAACAATTACTATTGTTAATATATGCTTACTGTCCAAAGCAGTCTACAGATTCAAAGCATTATCTATCAAAATTCTAATTGCATTCTTCAAACAACCCAGGTCCCAGATGCCACAGTAGTTTTGTGAGCCCCTGAGACCAGATCTGGTTCCATAGCCACCTTGAGTGCCTGAAATTTGGAACTCAGTGCCAGTGTGGCTGTCCAGGGCTATGTTAGAGTTGCTGCCAAGAAGGAACCCCTCCACCAGGACTCTCACCCATGGGGAAAGGAGAACAGGAGAAACCCAACATCTTGAGATTCCTAATAGGCTACGCTGTCATCACTGCCACAAACTCTTTTAGCCTATGCCACTGAGGCACCTGCTGTATTCATTAATGCTTACTGTAGCTAATAGAGATGCAGAGACTACACTACTGCACCCACCCAAAACTGGAGCCACCTCACCTTAACAAACTGGTATCATTTTACCCAAATGGCAGTGAATATCTTTCCCCATGGAAGACAGTCTAGGTCAAGAAAAGGTGACTGCATCATTGAATGTGCAGACATCAACATAGGGACATATCAAACATGAGAAAAACAAAGAATAATGACATTACTGAAAAAGCATAATAATTACCTATTAACTGACCCAAGGAAATGCAGATCTTTGAATAGCCTAAGAGGAAATTAAAAATAATAGCTCTTAAGGAATCTCAGCAAGATACAAAAAAATGCAGATACACCATTTAATATTTGGGAAATTATTTGTGAACAAAATAAGACATACAACAGAGAGTTAGAAATCATAAAAAGGGAAACAAACATAAATCCTGGAGCTGAAGAATACAATGAATGAAGTGAAAAAATGCAATCAAAAGCTTCAATAGTATACGTGATCAAGTAGAAGAACCTGTGAAGGTTAAGACAGGTCTTTTGGAATTATTCAGTCAGAGAAAAAAAAAAAAGAAAAAATGAATTTAAATGAGTGAAGAAAGCATACGGGATTTGTGAGACACCATTAAGTGAACCAGTGTAGGCACTATAAAAATTTCCAGAAGAGGCAGAGAAAGGGGAATAAAGCTTGTTTGAAGAAATAATGACAGAAAACTTGCCAAATCTTTGAAGAAAAAATAAATATATAAATCAACAAAGTTTAAAGGTTCCCAATACATTAAAGCCAAAGAGATCTTCACAAAGGCACATTAATATGAAGTCATAAAAAGTCAAAGATAAAGATAATTTTGAAAGCAGCAAGAGAAAAGCAACATGACTTCATACAAGGGTATCCTTGTTAGACCAATCAGTGTTTTTCTCAGCAGAAATCTTGCAGGATAAGAGATAACAGTGTTATATATCCAAAGTGATGAAAGTAAAATCCTGCCAACTAAGAATACTATGCCTGGCAAAGTTATCCCTAAGGAATACAAAATGAATACAGTTTTTCTTAGACAAGCAAAATCAAAGGAAGTTTATCACCACCAGACTCATCTTATAAGACATGCTAAAAGTAATTTTTCAAGCTTAAAAAAGATGCTGATGAGTAACAGAAACATGTAAAAGTGTACAATTCACTGTAAGTAAAAACACAAATTCATAATACTCTAATACTTTAATGGTCATCTGTAAATCATTTATATCTCTAATACAAAGGTTAAAAGACAAAACTGTTAAAATAATAGCTATAATAAATTGTTAAAGGATATACAATATTAAAAGTGTAAATCATGACATCAAAAACGTTAAATGTAGAGGAAGGAGAATAAAATAGTGAAGTCTTTGTACGTGATTTAAGTTGATATCAGCTTAAAATATACTATTATAAAGCAATCATCAACAAAATGTTGCCTATAGACTAAAGGCAGTCTATAGATTGGAAGAAAATATTTTCAATCCAGTTATCTGATAAAGGATTAAAATCCAAAATACATAAGGGACACTTACAACTCAACAGCAAAATAATAGATGAATTAATTTAAAAATTGGTAAATGACTTGAGTAAAAATTTTTCTGAAGAAGACATACAGATGGCCAATTAGTATATACAAATGTGTTCAACATCACTATTCACCAGGAATATGAAATTTAAAAAGACAATCAGATAACACCTCACATTTGTCAGAAAGGATATTTTGAAATGGATAGGGAATAACAAATGTTAGGGATGGTATGCAGTAAAAGGATTTTTTGTATACCTTTCAAAGTGTGAATGTAAATTGGTACAACTATTATGGAAGCAGTATGGAGGTTCCAATAATATTGGAAATATAAATATCATATGATCTAGCATTTTCTTTTCTGGGTATGTAGTCAAAGAAAACGAAATCAGTGCCACATAAAACTACATGCACTCCCAGGTTCATTGCAGCATTATTCATAATAGGCAAGATATGAAACAACCTAAGTGTCATTCTTTAAGAGATTAATAGATAAATGAATTATAATAGAATATTATTCAGCCTTAGGAAAAAGGAAATCCTACCACCTGTAACAATGTAAATGAAACTGGAAGACATTATGCTAAGTAAAATAAATCAACTTCAAAAGACAAATGCTTCATGATCTCACTTGTATGTGATATCTAAGAAACTTAAACACATAGAAACAGAGTAGAAAGGTGGCTACCATAGGTGGGGAGTTGGGAGAAATTGGAAAATACTGGTCAAAAAGTAAAACTTTGCAGTATGTATAATGAATAAGTCTAAGATTTAATATAAAGTATTATAAGTATAGTTAATGCTATTGTATTATATACTAAAATTCTGCCAACAGAGTGGATTTTTTGGTGTTCTTAACACATTAAGTAATGGGTAACTGTGAAGAGATGGATATGTTAATTCATGAAAATCTAGTAATTATTTCACTATGTATATGCACATGAAAACATCATGTTATAAACCTTAAATATATACAATTAATTAATTCAACATCTCTGTCTTCCTTAGGTAAGTTCTGTGACATTCAATTTCTTCAGGTGAAGCATGTAATAATTGGCTTAACTTTGTGATGCAGAGGAGTGTTCACTTATACTGTTGGACCCTAAGATATAAATGTTTGGGGTTATTTCAAGTTGCGAGTAGATATTGAGCTGAATCCTAGAATTGTGGATGGGACAGATTGCAAATTCCTTGAGAGTAGAAGGGTGGGTACAAGTTCTCTCTGGGGTTTTCTTCCTTCCTCAAAATTTTCAAAATGTTTAATAAAGGAGGCACAACCATTACCCTCAACTTGAATTATTGCTAATTATGGAAAAATAAAATAAAAACAATTTTTTAAACCTATGTATAAACTAAGTACTGTTGTAAGTTGAGGTATGATATCATTTAATCTTCACAACAATTCTGTAAAATGGATTTCTATCCCCATTTTATAGATGATTAAATAAGGAAAATAAAGTAACAAGTAAACATTTGATAATACTGACAGGTACTGCTAATTTAGCTGGCTAACCTTGGGCTAAAACTTTGAGGTAATTAGGACCTGCTCATAAATTTGATCTCTCTGTGGCACATTTTGCCTTTGCCTCACTGTTTTTGAGTTACAGGTTGCACTGTAACAACCTCCTCACCAGGGAGAATAGTCAGGATACTGAGGTTTTATCATTGAAATCTTATAGAAATGTGTAAATTCAGTATCAACTGATGGTGAATTTTTATATTAACAAAAGCCTGGTTTTTGTTTATACAAGTTGGTGAGTTTTGTCTGTGTTTATCACAACTGGCAACCAGATATAGCCACTAATCTATCAAATAACTTCTAAATTAAAGAAAGCAGATGTCAGCTGCCTTAACATGACTGGAAATAGAGGAGTATCTTAAGAACAGAAGCTATATGACTCAACAAACATTTATTGACTGCCATTTATGAGATTGGCATATGTTAGGCACTGGGAATATGCAATAAACAAGAAATGGTTCTTACCATTAAATAGTTCACAATGCAGTGTAAAAGACACACATGTAAACAATTCATCACAACACACTGGAATAATATGATAGTAAATATATGCACAAAATATTAACATTATATTGACATAGTATAGTACAGAAAACGATTAATTCGAGGACAATACTTTTTAAAAATGCACAGGAAAAATGATATCTGAATATGACATTAAGGGATGAGTAGGCATTTACCATGAAGATGAGAATAGGAAAAGACAGTAGATAAGCCATTATATTCAATTGTGCACAGCAGTGTATTGCATGTCTCTGGCTTTTTGTGGGGAAATTACTTATTCGTAGTCTTAAAAATCTGGTTAAACTGTTTTATAAATAGTATAAATAAAGTCATTTTTCACAAAATCAATCTAAGAAGAAAAGTTTGTCTAATTCTATGTATTTTCAGAGAATGAATTATATTGTACCTGGCAGTGTGCTAGGGATTATGAGAAATAATATGCAATATTAAATTCCAAATAGGTCAGAAAATTCTCACATTGGCAGTTTCCAGTATTTTTGTCAGTACAGTAGTTTATTATCACTGTCATTGCACTACTTGTAATAGTATTTTTGTATATCGCACTGAATTTTGGATTGCTAGAATTGAGCTTATATTACCTGTCATTTAAAAAGTAACTATAGTTATATACTATGTATCATCGTATCTGGAACAACTTTCCCAGAACATTCTTTAGATCACTGATAGAAATGTCACTCCTCACAGTATAATTTTCCTTTTCCGGATTCCGGGAAATATTCATAACTCTTGAAAGGTTATGGCCTAATCCCTGGTTAGCACTACCAAAATAAAAGTACTTTTTAAAAGATGTAAGGGGGGTGGGAAAGTGCAGGGAATGGGAGTAATAAGTGTTACATCTTTTAATTTACTAAACTCTAAACCAATTGAGGCTTAGAGCAAAGTAGCCAGAAAGGTGATTATCATAATGTCAACTACACTTTGATAAAGAAATACTAGGGGCTCTGCGGAGGCCCCGGGGCTGGAAGCGGAGCCCGAGAGCTGCCTCAGCGCCTCGCTCCCCAGGCTACTCCCCCTGGTGAGGAAGGCCGGCCTGGGATGGGTACCCTCTGACCTGGCACTGGAACTGGGCCTGGCCAGAGCCTCGGGGGAACTTCGGCCTCCCGCGCGGGCTTTGGAGCAGCGGCAGGGAGGGGGACCGAGGAAGCCGCCGGAGTCAACCCTCACCCATCCACCGCGGCCTCCAGGCGACCACAATGAAAAAACTAGGATTCAGCGTTAGTGCATTTTACCCCTATCTGGCTGATGCTACAAGGCCGAGGTATAATGGATAGAGGACTGGATTTCAAATCAAGAGAGCCCTATCTGGTTTTGGCATGTATCAACATGATGCCTTTAAGCAAATGTACCCTCTGAGTTTCCTCATCTGCAAATTGTTAATCTGTATCCCTACTTCACTTGACTAGCTTAAAAAAAAAAAAAATCGCTCCTTCAACGGGCTGATGTAAGGAACTCAGCAGGAAACAAAAGTGAAAGCCTAAAGTCTATAGAGACACTAAGAAGATACCAACATGCCCTTCAATTTAGTGATATCAATGGTGTCCTTAGAACAAGTTCAATTGAGTACACATTTCCTGGTTACTTAAGAGCAAAGCGTTGTTAGGTGCCTATGGAAACAAAGACAAACCACTGATTCCTGTCTCCAAAGTGTTCACCATTGAGCAAGGCAGGTGTGCTACAATAAAAGCAACAGGTCGTGTTAACAAAGGGCTGGGCAAATTCAGAGGACAATGTGATAAATTCCACTTTGGTGAGACCTCAGCGGAAGAAGTAGAAGCTGGACCTTGAAGATTTGCCTGCTGTGTGCCAGACACATGTCTGTGATTCAGAGGACAGCATTGAGTCTGGAGTGTGCAGAAGATAATGAGACTGGAAAAGAAAGCTGAGGCCAGCCTCAGAATTTCAGTGCCTTTCTGCCCTTATCCCCTCCAGATAACTCTCCTCGACTACCTTTCTTATTCCCCAAGACCCAGCTCAGCCTCCAGCTTCTTTATTAAATCTCCCTGATTACCACCCTTAAAAAAAAAAAGAAAGAAAGAAAGAAAGAAAAGAAATACTAAAGAGCATGGGTTAGATTGCTTGGCAACAATTGACTTCCTATTATTGCATCCTGGAAGAATCGTAAGCACAGCTAAACACCTCCAGACCATTCCTGACAGATACAATAATTTAACCACTAACTTTCCTACATGGCTGAAAACAGCAGCGTATTCCTTCACTGTTTTTAGTTTTCCTAGAGAAGTGTTGAAGCAAAATCAGGTAAATCATTCCTCCTCCTATAAAGAAGGCAGATGTATTACAGTAATTAATGTCCTTCCACATGGAAATATGAAGCTAAGGGAAATGAGGTCCTCCCAACATGAATTAACAGAAAACATTGCATATATGTGACAAAAATTAAACTAGAGATACTATATCAATGCTAAAAAGGTTCATAAAACTCCCATATTCATTGAGGATGGATTATCCCATAAACTTAAAGGCATTAGTGTGGAAAGATAACACAGTGGAGATTTCCTGGCTTGGAAACTACAGTTCTTGTACTGTGTTCTATTGGATTAATTTTAATTCCTAGTGGGCACCTTTTAATTAATCGCTCAATTATTTTGGGTTTCTTCATAATAATAGCTCCTCACACACTGTGTCGCAAGCTTTCTTATGTAAGTTGACCCTGTTCTGTTTTTTATTTTTCTTGAAGAGGTTACTTACAATTTTAAGACTGTACTCTTCTAAGTACTTATTATATATCATACGCTAGTACCTACAAAAAGCCAAGCTGCCTCATGTTTGCATTCAAAGAAATGATCAGTAATCTAAACAAAAACAAAAAGTATTTTTAAGAATTTATTGCAGACTTTTGATCAACTGTCAATGGGATATTTTATTCATAATAAACTATGTAAATAGCAGCTGCATTTCAAAGTCTGTCCTCTCCAATGTCACTGTATACTCCCCAAGGTTCTCTGGCTTTACTGTTTGTTTGTTTGTTTGTTTGTCTCATTCATCATCCCAAACTTTTAACAGTTCGTTAAAAAAATTATTTAATTCTCCTTAGAAATTAGATGAGGGTAGAGTATTTACAAAAATTATTTGGAAATCTTCTGAATAGGAGATCTGTCTCTTTTTCCCTTATTAAAAATTTTTGTCTGTTATTTAATAGAATTGTTTCCTGATTCCTAAGTTTAGAGAGTTCTTTGTATATTTTGGATACAAGTCCTTTATCAGATATGTGATTTTCAAACATTTTCCCATGTTGTAGCTTGATGTTTTATTCTCCTAACAGTGTCCTTTGTAAACCTAATGTTTTGAATTTTGATAAAGCCTAATTTATCAATTATTTATTTCGTACTTCATGCTTTGAGTATTATACCAAAAAAAGTCATTATCAAACCCAAGATCACAGGTTTTCTCTCATGTTTTCTTTTAGTAATGTTATACATTTTGCCTTTCCACACAAGCTTATGATTCATTTTATGATAATTTTTATGACGTATATATCTGGGTTCTCTTTTTGCATATTGATGTCTAATTATTGCAATACCAGTTATTTAAAAGACTATCCTTTGTCCATTAAATTGCTATTGCATTTGTGTCAAAGGTCATATGACTATATTTGTATAGGCCTATTTCTGGGCTCTGTATTATATTCCATTGATTTGAGTCTATTCATTCATCAATACCATGTTGTCTTAATTATTGTAATCTTATAATATGTCTTGAAGTCACATAGTGTGAGTCCTCCAAGTTCATCCTTCTTCGGTATCATGTTGGCTACTTTATGTCCTTTGAGTTTTTATTTGAACTGTACTATCACTTTTTCAACAATAATTATAGAAAAATCTTGCAGATTTTAAACCAGATTGTATTTCATCTAGAGATCAAGTTGTATATAATTTACATTTTAACAATTTTGGATCTTCCAACCCATGAACATGGACATCTCTGCACTTATTTATATATTTGCTTTTTGTTTTCCCCACCACTCTTTTGTTGCTTTTGCATATCGTTACAACATGTATTTTGTTAAATTTATACCTAAGCATTTGATTTTGGATGGGGTGCTATGGCAAATTGTATTGTGTTTTAAATGCAAAATTCCAATTGTTCATGACTGGTATATAAGAAATTAAATTGACTTTAATATATTAATCTTGTATTCTGCAACTTTATTATACTCACATATTAGTTCCAGCAACGTTTTTTGTAATTTTGGGGGGCAGATATACATAGATAATATGTACTCTGTACATACAGAAAACTGCATATCTTTCTTTCCAATCTGCATGACTTTTGTGTCCTTATCTTTTTAAATTAAAAAAATTTTGTGTTTACCATGTAAAACATGGTATCTTGATGTATATTTTACATTGTGGAACAAGTAAATCTAGCTATTAACAAATGTATTATCTCAGTTATAATTTTGGTTATGAGAATGCAATTCACTATTTTTGCATAGTTCAGGCATACAAAATGTCATCATTAACTATTGTTACTATGCCATACAATATATCTCTTTAACTTATTTATCCCATCCAACTGTAATTATATAGCCTTTGACCAACATCTCAGAATTCCCTAACCACCCCAGCATCTGGTAACCACCATTCAACTTTCTACTTATATGAGATCAACCTTTTTAGATTCCATGTATAACTGAGATCATGAAGTATTTGTCTTTCTGTGCCTGGCTTATTTTACTTAACATAATGTACTCTAGGCTCATTCATGTTACTACAAAGGACAGGATTTCATTTCCTTTGGATATATACCCAGTAGTGGCATTACTTGAATATGTGGTAGTTCTCTTTTTCATCCTTTGAGGAACTTCCATACTGTTTTTCATGATTGCTGTACTTATTTTTATTTGCTTGTTTTATTCACTGGCTAAAACTTGCATTCTAGTGTTGTGTACTGAGAGAAGACACATTTTTTCCCTCAAATTTAGAAGAAAACACCCAGTTTCTCATGATTAAGCATGATGTTATATGTTGTTTCTTGGTTGGTTGTTTTTCATAGAATTCTTTATAAAGTTGAAAAAAAATCCTTATATTCATAGTTTGCTGAGAGTTATTGCCATGAATGAATGCTGCATTTTGTCAAACAATTTTCCTTTATCAATTAACATGATTTTTCTTCTTTATTCTGTTGATGTGATTGATTACATTAATTGATTAACTGACTGTTGAGTGTTGGACCAGTTTTGTATACCTACTAGTCATGGTGTATAATTTTGTGTACACATTGTTGAATTTGTTTTGCTAACATTTTGTCGTAGATTTTTACATCTGTGTTCATGAGAAATACTGGTCTGCCATTTTATTATAATTTTTTAAATATGGTTTTTATATTAGGGTAATCCTGGCCTCGTAGAATGAGTTAGGAAATGTTAATGCTGCTTTTATCTTCTAAAAGTGTAGAGAATTGGTATATTTTTCTCCTTATCTGTTGGTAGAATTCACTGCCGAAATCATCTGATACCAGGGATTTCTTTTTATGAAAGGTTATTTGATGATCAATATTGATTCAATTTAAGAAATAGAATACAACCATTTGAGTTATCTATATTTCCTGGTGTGAATTTTGGTATTTCACATATTTAAGAAATTGGCCAATTCATTTAAATTATCACATTGTAGGCACAGATTTGTTTTTAGCATTCCTTTAACATCTTTTTAAATGTCCATAGGGCCAAGAATGATGACCCCCTTGTTTATTCATACATTGGAAATTTGTTTAGTCTCTTTCTCTCTTTTACCTTATTAGCCTGACTAGAAGTTCATAAATTGTATGTATCTTTTCAATGAACCAGTTGTTTTTGAATTTTCTTTATGATGTCCTGTGCTCAATTTTCTTAATTTCTGCTCTAATATTTATTATTTCTTTTCTTCTCCTTGTTTTAGGCTTAAGTTGCTCTTTTCCTCTAGTTCATTTAGATGTAAGCTTAGTTTATTGATTTCAGATCATTTTTCATTTGCAACATGTGTATTTAATTCTATCAGTTTTTCTCTAATCACTGTTTTTGCTACATTAGACATAGCTATATACATTGGATGTTGCGCTTTCATTAGTCCAAATATTTTTAAATTTCTTTTGAGACTCCTTGGATCCATGTGTAATTTAGAGGTAGGTTGCTTAATCTCCTAATATGTGAGTGTTTTCTAGTTATGTTTCTGTTATTAATTCATAGTTTAATTCGATTGTGGTATGATATCACACATTGTATAATATATGTTCTGTTAAAATTATTAAGTGTGTCTTATGACCAAAATGTGGTCTATCTTGGTGAATGTACTAGGGGAGCTTAAGAAGAATGTGTATTTTGCTATGTTTAATATTATATAAGTGACAATTATATCATGTTGATTAATGCTATTGTTCAAGTCAAACATAGGCTTATTGATTTTTCAGTCTGTTTGGTAAATCAATTATTGACAGAGGGTATTATAGTTTCCAATATGATACTGAATTTTGCTACTCCTTCTTTAGTTCCATCAGTTTTGCCTCACATATTTTGATGCCCTATGTTTAGGTGCATATAAGCTTAGGACTCCTGGGTCTTTTTGGGGAACTGACTCATTTAACTATTATATAGTGCCCCCTCTTTATTGGTGATATTTTACCATGTTTTGAAATCTGCTTTATCTGATATTAATGCAACAAATCCAGCTTTCTTTTGATTGGTGTTAGCACAGTATATATTTGTCTAATCCATTGTATTTAATCTGTATGTATCTTTATATGTAAAGGAATTTCTAGTAGAAAATACATAATTTAGTTTTCTTTAATCTGACAGTTTTTTTAACTTTTATTTTAAGTTCATGGGTACATGTGCAGTTTTGTTATATAAGTAAACTCATGTAACAGGAGTTTGTTGTACAGATAATTTTACCACAGAGGGATTAATCCCAGTATCCATTAATTATTTTTCCTGATCTTCTCCCTCCTCCTAACTTCTTCCCTCTGGTAGCCACAGTGTCTGTTGTTCTCCTGAAGGGTCCTTGTGTTCTCATCATTTAGCTACCACTTATAAATGAGAACATGCAGTATTTGGTTTTCTGCTCCTGTGTTAGTTTGCTAAAGATAAGGACTTCCAGCTCCATCCATATTCCCACAAAGGGCATGATTTCATTCTTTTTTAGGCTTAATAGTATTCCTTGTTGTATAGGTAAACATTTTATTTGTCCAGTATACTACTGATGAGTATTTAAATTGATTCTATGTCTTTATTATTGTGAATAGTGCTGCAATGAACATATGTGTTCGTGTGTCTTTAGAATTGAATTATATATATTCCTTTGTGTATATAGCCAGCAGTGGGATTACTGAGTAGAATGGCAGTGTGCTTTTAGCTCATTGAGAAATCACCAGACTGCTTTACACAATGAATGAGTTAGTTTACACTCCCACCAACAGTATATAAGTTTTTCTTTTTGTCTGCCACCTCACCAGCATTTGTTATTTTTTGACTTTCTAGTAATAACAATTACTCTTTAAAGAGTAGCCCTAAAATGCAATAAAATAAATAAATGGAAAAATAAATAAAAATTTAAAAAATAAAAATAAATAAAGAGTACGTCTTTGTTATGGAGAATGATCTGAATATACCCTAAAATTGCTACTTTTCTCCTACTTCTGCCCAAAACATTAGAGGATTTTTTTTTTTTGGCTCTTCAAAATAAGAAATAGGTGAGGTTTCTAAATATAAAACTTATGACAATATGTGGCCCTGCTAACACTATGGCTCCTGGCTGTTTCTCACTTTCACATTTGTACACATTCAGTCTCCAACAGTACATCAAAATTAAATGTTCTTACCAGTTTGTGGCTACAGCAGCTTCTGTTCCAGGTAAGCAGAGGTCAGTCATGACCTAAATTTGCTTCTTTATAAATTATTTATGGGGTGGTTGTTCTATAAACGAAGTACTTTGGTTGGTTTTATTCATATTTTGTTTGCCTATGTTTTATTTTTAAGGATAAGAGTGATTACTTCCAAGCTCTTTGTATTTCAGAGCTCTATTCATAATGGATTTGTTACTCTTGGCCAAACTGTTGATATGGTAGTAACAGTACATCTTTCATAAACCCAGAAAAAATATTTTAATGTGTGCTTCTAGTGGTTATTTGAATCCTGCTCCTTAATAACTGGATAAGCATGATTGACTTTTCTTTAGCTTGTAGACATGTCTGAAAAAAATCTTATTAGCATTGTGTACATATTTGGTAATTTTCTTTTTCTTCAGAAAAAAGTATAAGTGCTCTGTTTCTTGTCTCTCCTCAAAATAGGGCATTGTAGGATGACTATTTTGGCCATCAAATTTGAGGAGACACAATTTTTCATGATAATTATTCCTGACATAGCTTTTTCTCCCATGATACTACTGATTCATTTGTTTGGATGAACCTCTGAGTATGTTTTCTGGAAGCTGAATTGTTTCCACCTGAGATATTTAACCCTAAACCTGAAATGCTATAATTAGACTTAATCTCAAAATATTAATGTTAAAATAAATTTTAGTCACCATCACAAAAAGCATTGTAATTTACCCAAAGTCATACATTAACTTAAAGGCAGTGTTAGGACTGGGCCCAAGTCTACATAACACTTTAATATACAAATTAATTGATTTTACGGAGTAAACATTAGTTGTCACAAAGATTTACGTTACTCAAAGTTGTATAAAAATTAGTTCTTGCCATAAGATAATTTTGACATTGTTAGGAAGATGAGGTTCAGACTTGAGACAGAGTAGATTTGGTAGAAAGATTCTTTTTTCAAAAATATTCCAAACTAGTTACATTCATGCTTTACTGGATGTTCAAACTCTTCCTATTTAGTAAAATAAGAGCAAAATATTATTAGGAGGTTGGACTTACATACAGACCTGTGTTCAAATCTTGGCTCCTTGATATGCTGCTTGACTAAAGACAAGTTTAGCCTAATAAAATTCAAATCAATTCAAAAAACTGAATAGAATTTCCTTTCAATTTCTAGATGGTTGGGAAGATCTCAATTGAAAAAAAAGCAGAAAAATATATCTGATTTATAAAGTAAAGACTTTCTCCTTTTGCATCCCCAGGCTAATGATATTGCCTCTGGAATTGCATTCAACTGGAGTTGGATCTGGGTCAAGTGGCTGCTGCTGGATTCACAGTGGGGTGAGCCTGTAATAGGAAACTAAAGTGGATGTGGATCCTGTATGTTCTCTAGGTAAACTAGACTGCCTACAGGACCTTGCTCATTAAAACTGGTGTTAGGATAAAAGTTTACTTCAGTGTCCACGATAGCAGACCTGTTATCAGATACATGGGTGTGTGTGGCTTCTGATTCTATGAGAGGGATCCTGCTGGGTCACTGGGTTGTGCCTACACAGGCAGTGATGGCTCCAGACTACAGTTGACAAGTACTGGAACCAAGTTACAGGGATGCTTAAGGGTTCACAGCCAAAATGTAGGTACACAGGTCTCTCTTCAGAGGCCTGGGTGGGCATATATCTCTCTGGGTCCCTGGTTAGGCAGGGCTGCTCTAAGGTCACAGCTGAGAATGACTGGAGTTTAGTCACAGGGCCACTGAGAGAATGAGGTCTGCAAGTCTATTCCAGGAACACAGATGGGTATGTCTCTCTCAGGGTACTTATATGCATAGGACTGCTCTCAGATTGCAGCTGAGAAGTGCTAAAGCTGAGTTACAGAACCATTTCAGAGTTAACAGCTGGGATTAAGATTGGCAGACTTGTCACCAGAGGTGACTCCTCCTGGATCTTTTGGTAGATGGTTCTGTTTGCAGAACCAAGGCCAAACAGGACTGTGGTCAATTCCACAGGGAGGATGGGATCATTTCCGGGTCTGAAGTCAGGACCAAAGTTAGTGAGCCTGGGCACAGGTTTGGTTTCTCAAAACAGGTCTCCTAGGTCTTGACCAGTGGTTCACAATTTCCTACCTAAACCCAAAGATTGCACAAAGACACTTTTGTCCATGGATAGCTGTAAAAGTATTGTTGTGGTGGGAAGATATGTGTAGGGACCTCCTATTCTGCCAGCCTACTGACACCACCCTCTGTCTTGTTCCTGAAAAAGAAAGCTATTTTTCACTATTAAGAATGATGACAGTTGTACATTTTTGTACGCTCTTATCAACATAAGAAAATTTCCTTCTATGCCTAGTTTGCTAGGAGGGTTTTGTTTGTGTTTTTTGCTATGAATTGGTAGTGGAATTTGTCAAATTCTTTGGCTGTGTCTACTGAGGTGATCATATAGTTTTCAATTTAATTTGTTGATATTGCGAATTACATTTGATTTTTCTAATGCTATACCAATCATGCATTCCTGGGATATAATTTACTTGATCATGATCTATTGTCATTTTACATGACCCAATTGAATTCAGTTTGCTAAAATTTATTTATATCTTTTGTTTTTGTATTTGCATTAATGGGGCATATTTGTCTGTAGTATTTTAGTCTTGTGTTGTTTTTGTCTATTTTTTTGTATTAAGATGATGTTTGCTTCATCAAATGAATGGAAAGTATTTTACTTCCTTAATATTTTGGACTACAATGTGTATATGTAGAAGTCATATCATTTCTTCTGTAAATGTTCAGTATAATTAATCAGTGAAAGCCACTTTGGCATTGAGACTTCTTTGTTGAAAATTTTTTAATTAAAAATTCAATACCTTTAATACAAATAGGGCTATTTCGGTTGTATATTTTCTCTTGACTATGTCCATTTCAGCTAAGTTGTTGAATTCATAGGCATAAATTTGTTCACAATATTCACTTATCATTAAAAAATGTTTTTATAATATGTAGTGATGTTACCGCTCTCATTTCCAATATTGATAAACTGTGTCTTCTTTCTTTTTCTTCCTAATCTGTTTGGCTAGAGGTTTATATATTTGATTAATCCTCTCAAAAAAACCACAGTATTTGGATTATATTATTTTTCTGTATTTTATTTTATTGAGTCCTCCATTAAAATTTATTTCCATTTATGGTTACTTTGTACATAATTTGTTCTTCCTTATATGGTTATTTTTAATATGGAGGATAAGAACATTTTAATTTTCTAATATAAGGTATTTAGTTCTCTAAATTTCTCACTAGTGCTGTTTTAGTAGCATTCCACAGTTTCTGAATGCTTTTAAATTTTTATGTTTATCATTGGCATAGATCAATTTGATTATGATGTGGCTTGGTATAAATGTATTCATGTTTCTTGTGCTTAAGCTTTGTTGAGCTTCTTCAGAATGATCATTTTCATAAACTGAGGAAAGTTTTGACCATTAATTCTTCAAATATATTTTGTCATCACTATCACTTTTAACGAGTCTAATTACACATATGCTAGGTCACTTAAAGTAGTCTCACAGTTTTTGGATGCTCTTTTTAATTTTATTGGTTTATTTTTTCTCTATGTGTTTAATTTTGAATAGCTTCTATCACTATATTGCCATAACACAATCCTATCTTCTGTAATTTCTAATTTATTGTCAACCACTTTAAGTACATTTTCATTAGGCATATTAAAGTTTTCACCTCTAGATTTTTTTTTTACAAGTCTTAATGTTCTCAGCATAAGGAATACAGTTAAGATAACTGTTCAATGTTTTATCTGCTAAATCTAACTAACATTTGTGTCAGTTCTGAGTCAGTTGTAATTGACTGGTTATTTACCTCATTAATGGTATGTTTTTCAATTTCTTTGGATGTCTGTCCATCTTTGACTAGACGTCAGACATTGTGATTTTTACTTCAATAGATGTTGAATATTTTCATGTCCCAGTAAATATTCTTTAGCTTTTTCATTGGATGCAGTTCAAATATTTGGAATCAGTTTGATCTTTTCGGGTGTTTGTTAGGAAAGACCAGAACAGTTCTCAGACTGAGGCTAATTATTCTGTTCTACTGAGGCAAGATCCTCCTGAATAGTGTAACCACTGCCATATAAATTGTGTGTTTTTCCAGTCTGACTGGTGAGGAAAGGTGTTTTTCTGGTCCTATGTGAGCATGGACCACTATTTTCTAATCCTTTCAGATGATACTTTTCCTCTTGGCCTCAGGTAACTTCCACATACATATGTGTTTCTCACTTCTTAGCCACACAATATAGGGGGATTCTTTGCATATCTTGTTGTTCTATCTGTAAAGCTTTCTCCTCTGTGTTACTCTGTACTGTGAATTCTAGCCACCTTGTTCTCACTGGACTTTCAGCTCCCTTACCTTACCTAAGGGATGCCAAGAATTGTCCACCTGAATTATTATTATTATTACTTTTAACTGGGGAGGAAGAGAGTTTTTATTTCTATAATCAATTACAGGGAGAAGGCCTGGAAATATCACCAGGCCAACCCCAAATTACAAAGTTTTCCAGAGTTTATATACCATTTAAGCTATGTATCTATGTGTAAGTGTACATTGATCTAAAGACATGTGATTAACTTTTTAAAATCTGTAACTGAGATGTTAGTCCAGAAGACATTCCTCTGTAACCTCAGTTAATTTACTTAATCTAAGAGATCCAAGTGCTGAGGTGTTTACCTTTATCTTGTTTCCAGCTAAATCACAGAGGTTTGTGGAGCTCCTTCAGACCCGCAATAAACTTGTTTGTGAGGGTCTGGGTAGTTCCGTCAGACCCCCAATAAAACATGTTTAATCCTAAATGGATTCTTTTAAGAATTCCTTCATTATCTTGTCATGCTTCAAGGCTTAGGAAAGACATAGCCAAAGCTCTTGGTGGGCTTTTGTTACATTTTAGCCTTTGTATAAGAGAATTGTCTCTTTCAGCTTTTAATATTTAACTTAATCACTCAGGAAACAACAGATGCTGGTGAGGATGTGGAGAAACAGGAACACTTTTACACTTTTACACTGTAGGTGGGAGTGTAAATTAATTCAACCATTGTGGAAGACCGTGTGGCAATTGCTCAATGATCTAGAACCAGAAATACATTTGACCCGCAATCACATTACTTGGTATATACTCAAAATATTCTAAATCATTCTACTACAAAAACATGTGCCCACATATGTTTATTGCAGCACTGTTCATAATAGCAAAGACTTGGAACCAACCCAAATGCCCATCAATGATAGACTGGGTAAAGAAAATGTGGCACATACACACCACGGAATACTATGTAGCCATAAAAAAAAGGATGATTTCATGTCCTTCGCAGGGACACAGATGAACCTGAAGACCATCATTCTCAGCAAACTGACACAGGAACGGAAAACGAAAGACCACATGTTCTCACTCATAAGTGGGAGTTGAACAATAAGAAGACATGGACACAAGGAGGGGAACATCACACACCAGGGCGTGTCTGGGGGTGGGGATCTAGGGGAAGCATAACATTAGAAGAAATACCTATGTAGATGATACGTTGATGGGTGCAGCAATCCACCACAACACATGTAAACCTATGGAACAAACCTGCACGTTCTGCACGTGTATATCAGAACTTAATGTATAATTTTAAAAAATTACTTCACTTGAATTATTTTATTCTGCATTGCAGCCTGGAAATTCAAGGAAACAATTCTGAGCAAACACAGTGCTCAGTTTGTTTCCCCTTCTCTCTGGTATCACTTTCCCCCATTGTTTTATATCCAGTGTTCTGAAAGCAATTGATTCACACATTTTTTTTTTCCTGTTTGGGTTTTTTTATGTTTTTTTTTATGGTTTTTAATCTGGTCCCTGGCATCCTACATTATTCAAAAAGAGAATTCTTTGGGTTTAACATAAATTTGCATAAATAAAGTAAGTGATTTTGGTTAAAAAATCAGCTTTATAATCAGAAACACCTGTGTTAGAATTTCGATTTCAACCCTAAACAACTTCATGGCCTTGGGCAATTTATTTAACCTAAGATAATATCTGAATTTACTAACAGTGCAAATAAATGATTAAGATCATGAGATCTGATATCACCAGCGCAGCTGGGGAATTTCAAGTCTCATTATGTGAGGGTATAACATTTTGTGTTATGACACACAGATGACCCTGAAAAACATGTGTTTAGCCAGACAGTAGATCCCAATCTGAAAAAGACCAAGGATTTTACCATGCTCCCCCAGTTTATTCTCCTAGGCTCACAAATCAGTTAAGCCATTCTGATGAGGAGAATGTCCAAGAGTATTACATATTGGAGAAGGCTTCCACATGGAAACATGTGTAGTGGAGAGTAAGTAATCTTTCCTCAAAATCAATCAACTCCTAGAATAATAGACCTAATTCCCTAAAGTTCAGTAAGAAGAGGTGATTATACAAAATATCTTAAAACTATAATTACACCAGCAAGGATATTTTAAGTACTTGAAAGTAAGATTTTTTTGAATATCCACTCTCAGATAATTGGACATTAACTATAATGTCAAAGCCCTCATTTTGGTCCATTTTTATGGATAAGATTTTATGCCATATGATCGAGCTCCCCAAAATCAAACTATGAGAGAAGAAATTAGAGTATTGAGACAGATACTCTTTCAATGGCTTACCACAAATAACATTTCTTAATAAGACTTTGATTAGTGATCACTCTGCAGAAAACATCCTGTGTACTGAAGCTTGTAATAAACTGCTATGAAATAAATTGAACCTGCAACTAACATTTTGAAAATATCTCCTAATTTTTTTTATCCTTTTCTTTTTTATGAAAAAGAAGGGGAAAGGACTGTCTTTTTTAGCATTTTATTCTCCATTGCAGCCATGTTAAAAAAAAGTATGAATTGTTCAAAGGAATGTAATATCTAGAGTACAGAAATTGGGGTGTTTCACCTACCAATTAGCAGCTGGGGTTGTCTTGCTATTCTCTTTTCTCTTTCATTAGAATGACAAAACCTTTCATTAATTCACCAATAATAAAATAATTTTGTCTACTCAAATTAAAATCAACTGGGTTTTCATGATAGACCCAACTAAACTACCATGTCAGTTCTTTCAAAAGATTGTATCTTTAGTCTTTGATTTCATATAAATATTTCCTACCTTGTGCTATACCTAGTAATGTATAAATGCAATTTTTCCCTAAAGACTTTCCAGTCCAAGAAAACCAGAAAATTATCAAATATCCTTCAGACTCTTAGTTCTTTGAGAGTCTGAGAAGGGAGTGATAGGTACAGGTTGGAGTGAATAGGAAGGTTTTGTAGAGAAAACATCTGTAAGGAACAGTTAGGAATTATATAAATTAAGAATGGGAGAGAGGGAAATCCTAGATGCGGAATCAACATAGAAGTAGAGATGAGATTGATGTCAGGGAAGAAGAAATCATGCAGAAGTTTAGTGAGAAGGTATTGGTGGATATAGGGTGCAGTCTATGCATGGAAATCACAAAAAAATATTCAAAATTGATGAGATGACAAATAACGCATCATTAATGACTTCTGTGCAAAAGAACAATGTATTCAAATTTATGTTTTAGGAAATTGAGAGATTGTATAGTAATGGCAAAATATAGAGAAATGTAACAGGATGCTGTAGTAATTTATGTTTAAAATACAGAGGAAATGTGAACAATTACAAAGGGAAATAGGTCCATAATTAAACTGGAAGATTTTAGCGCTGATCCCCCCATAGACACTGATAGATTACATAGACAAAACATGAATAAAGATATAAAAACATGGTTAACAAGCTTTGTCTCGAGAACATTTATCTGTATCCACATTTTAGAGAATACACATTCATGTAACACAATATTGACTATGTACAGGTCACAAAAAGCAAGTCTAAAAATAAGATATATAGCCCATTTTGCTGATGAATATATAATAAAATTAAACATTAATAAAATGAAAGTACTTGACTCCCATACATTAAAAAAATAAAAATGCAAAAAAAAAGAATTGTATATAATTTATGGTTCAAAGAAGACATAATAATATAAGTGATAAAATATGTGTAATTGAACAGTAATAAAAACACTGCATTTCTGATTGATGATGAAGCTAAACTGGCAAATAAAAGAAAGTATGCTTTAAATCTTTTCTTTCAATTTAGGATTTTCAAAGATAAAATTTGCATTGGTAATAATATTAAAATGGTGTAAAACATACAACAGAGTCAACTAAAAAAACTGTAAAGGGAATATATAATAGATGTTAAAACATAAATCAATACACTATAGTAACAAAAAGAGAGACTTAAAAAACAAAACAAAACCTGCTTCTTTCAGAAGTTTAGCAAAATAGACAAGCTTCTATCAAGATTCAGCCTCTTAAGAACAAATGGCATTTCTTATTTGTGATACTGTTGTTGACGTTTTCCATTAATCTATGCCTAGAAAACTTAGTACAGGTTTTGAAATATATTGTTTCTTGATTAATGCTTGTTAATACATGTTGTATTAGATGTGATGAAGCAACATCTACATGGATGGGAAACAGCATGAAGTGTAAGCAAACTAACACCTATCTGAGAACCAAGACCTCCACAAAAGTCTAATATTGGCTGTGTGTATTAGTCAAGGTTTTCTAGAGGGACAGGACTAATAGAATAGATGTATATATTAAAGGAAGTTTATTAAGGAGTATTGACTCACATGATCACATGGTGAAGACCCACAATAGGCCACCTACAAGCTGAAGAGAAGGGAGCCAGTACAGGTCTCAAAACCTTGAAAAGTAGAGAAGCCGAAAGTGCAGCCTTCAGTCTGCGGACAAAGGCCTGAGAGCCCCTGACAAACCACTGGTGTAAGCCTAAGTCCAAAAGCTGAAGAACTTGGAGTCCAGGGTTTGAGGGCAGGAAGCATGCAGCATGGGAGAAAGATGGAGGCCAGGAGACTTAGATAGTCTAGTCCTTTCATGTTCCCCTGCCTGTGTTTTGTCCTAGCCATGCTGGTGGCTGATTAAATGGTGCCCACCCAGATTGAGGGTTGGTCTGCCTCTCCCAGTCCACTGATTCAAATGGTAATCTCCTTTGGCAACACTCTCACAGACACGCCCAGGAACAATATTTTGCATCCTTCAATTTAATCAAGTTCACACTCAAGATTAACCATCACACTGTAGTGTAGGGAAAGTAACTCATCTTCTTTATTTTGAAACTTTAAAATAGAAAATAGAAAGTCTTGAATTTGCTCACATCTCTTCTGGCTGTGAGAATCTAAATTTGTAGTTTTCTTATTTATAAATTGTACATTTATTGATTCTTTTTTCTACTTGTTCTGCATCTCTCCCCACTAAACTACATTGAGTAACATTTTCTGTTTCACTTCCAATGTATACCTAAGATCTAACACTGACTAGTGCTTGATAAATGTTTGTTGGCTTACTGAATACACATTATAAGGGAACACATTTAAGACAGACATTGAAGAGAGCCTGATAGATCATGAGCAGTCAAACACACATATACATGATTTGGGTGAAAAGACCAGAGGAAGTTTCAGTTTCAGGAAGCATCAGAATAGAGGTGTTAGCTAAAACTGTGAGGAAAATAAGTTATTAAAGAAAACAAAATGTGGATCTCTAATTTACTTTAATTGTATAAAATTTTCTACTTAAAAAGTAGTGCAGAGTCACTGTATAGAATTTGGAAAATAGAAAAATGTACAATTGGAAAAACAACAGTTTTAAAATATGTTTGAAAATGCTTTCAATTCTCTGAAAACTCTAGTTTCAACAACAAGATATATCAATTGTCTGTTCTGTGTAAGGCTGTGTGTGGGTGGTTGGTAAAGTATTGGAAGTTGTTATTAAGCAAGCAAGAAATGTGCCCCTACCCTAAAAAGCTTGCAATTAAATTGAAAGGACAACACAAGCCCATGGAATGATAAAGACTAATTTTAAAGTACCATATGATTAAGGGCACAAATGCATACATAAAATTAAAACTTTAATGTTCTACTGAGAGTCAGAAGTATAAATCTGCACTAAGTGTGGGCTGGAGAGTGGAGTTAGTCAAGTTTCACAAAAGAAGTAAATTTTTGCAACATGATGGGTGGTGTGGATGACATATAGTAATGTAGAGAAACAGAGAAATATGAGGGCAAGAATACATGTTGTTTGAAAACAGTTGAAGGCCTCCTTTGCTTTGTAGTTTCACAGAATCAGCTCTCATATAGTGCAATGGCCTGGGAGCAATATAACCTGGGGTCTAGTTTCATTATTGTCACTAATTCAGTGTGGGCTCTTAGAGAATGTGCTTCAAGCTCTCTATCTTAGAAGGACTAGAATTTCTTCTAGCTCTGATATTAAAGGCAATATACAGAAAATCTGTGATTTAAATGCATCAGTCACCCATTTTGCCTCCTTCAACTTTCATACAAAGCCTGCAATTAATGGAGAATGCAGGTTGATTTGAGAGAAAGAGCATTTATTTAAACAAAAATATTACTTTTCCAACTATAATAATTTTTACAGAATTTAGAATATTTTAAATCTGAGGTAAATCCAAAGGCAGATTTGCATAATGATTGATATAAAAGCTATGTCACTTCCCACTCGACTATTCAGCTTGCACCCAGAATGAAACAAGGCTCTGAAACACGAATTTATGTAATGCGAAACTTTCCCCAAGAAGTAACAAACTGCATAGTTAAGTACTTGTTGCCAGGGATATGTTCAGTGTTTTATAAGTACTCCGCAATTTTGAGAACCCAAAGCAATTTGCCTCCTGTGGCAAAATCCTTCTCACTGACTAGTATATACTGCTTCTGAAAGCAAAAAAAATCCTCCAGTTTTATGGTCAGTATCTTTTCCCTTTTCCTCCTGATATTTCTAACTGTTTTAAATTTCATTGCTTTACTTCCTTCCCTTCTTCACTTCTCTCTTTCTCCCCTCCTTCTCTTTTTCTGAATACCTCTCATTTTTCATATGTAAAGCAGCTTTATTCTCTCTATGCTCCAATTACACATTAAGGTTAAGTTTACCTTTATAACCTCTGTTGACAAGGTTTTTATGAGAATGTACATTGAGACACTTGAAGTTTTCCTTGTCAGCTTGAATTCAAGGAAAAAGTACTAAAGGTGTGTTTAGGTTGCATAATAAAAAGAACAATAAAAATTCATGTCAACATTTCAGTGAAAAGAACCATGAAAGTGAGACTACAGAATATTGTTTATTAATACACCAGTTTAGTAAAAATCTAAAATCTGTCAGCTAGAGCAGCAGAAAATATCGTCTCGTTTAGTATTTGGAGTAAACTTCATTGAGTCAATTAATTCTTGCACTTCATTCTGGAAATGCAGGAGTTGGACTTTTGACAAGTCTTTTTCTATTCTGCAGGTATGAAACACATCCCCCTTATGTTGTTTCAGAAATAAATTTGGTATGAGATGTCACAGTGGATATCTCTTGAACTTTGACTCTCCTCTCTCCTTATCACTTTTTCTTTCTTTCATACAGCCCCAAACTTCAGACTGTGGCATCCATACCAATCAAAACACATTTTTTCTTTTTTATATTGAGAGCTGCCTAGAGATGGTATTACCAATGACAGCATTTTTAATGCTTTCAAGAACAATAAGATTCTTAAGAACCGAAGTAGGGGCATTCGTTTTCTTATTTACCATCAGTTAATTTCAACAAAATTATCACCTAATGTAAGGCTGAAAAAACTGAACATACGGTAATTACAAAGTCCTGTTATTTTCTCCAGGATGGTTTTTAAGATTGTCAAATCATATACACCAACTAAAACAACCATCAAAACAACATTGAATGCCCAATAAATTTCTAAGTATTTGAATGTTTTTCTTTCTTGAGATTTACTGACTCTAGATTTATCACCACTGGATTCTATTGGGTTAAGTAGGTAGTTCTGGTTATTTAAAGCACTTGTTTGTTCTCCTAGTATAGACAGGGTAGTTGTAACACATTAATTCATTTATATATTTTGATCATTTTAGATGTACCTGTAGATACTGTATCCATCATAGGGAGAATAATTATTCTTTCTGTGATAGCTTTGGATTATGTGTGTTAAGTTCAAAGCAGAAAATGCCAGACACGTCTTCCTCCTTGCTAGCCCTTCTTTATAAATACAGAACACTTAGATCAATCAGTTTGTTGAGCTTTTATACTCCGTGCTCTGAAGTGTTCTTCACAAAACAAAACAAAATTCAGAAGGAAGGCCCTTGCATGGTCTTTGCAAGGATCCAAAGCAAAGTCTCAAAGGTTGTTTTTGTCTTTGGCCTGTTCTCTTGGAGTTGACCCATGAAATCTGGAACATGCATTCATTATACTTATAAATTATCTACAGTATTAGAGAAATTTTTAACATTTAATCGTTCATTCAGGAATAATTACTAAACCTCAAGATTGAGCAAGCTTGTTATTACGCTATTGGTTAAAAATGCAGCTTCTATCTTCAAAGTATTCATTGGGTTCTAGTTTTTAATCTATTAGCCATGTTCAGAAGAGTCACAGTTGAGGCTCTAAAGCTGAAATAACAATGCATGAATGAATTTCTGTTCCCTTTTTCTGTTTCTTATAACATAAACTTTGAGTAGACAAAAATAAGGCTTCCTCCAAATAGCTGTAATATATAAAGCCAGACTCATTTGGGCATTCTCCTTAACATAGAAACAGTTTTATCTCCAGAGAAAATTTATGAAGCATTATTTTTGAGGTAAAACTGGAAAAACATACAAAAGAATCTTTATGCTTACTGGCATTGCCTTATGTCAGGTACTCATTACTTCAAACTGGTACTAGTTTAATATCTCTTAATTGGTCTTATCCTCTTAAATCAATTATTTACCTACAGAGGGATTTGTTTAAAATATAAATTATATTAATTATTATAATTCCTCTGAGCCACAAAAATGTGGATTGCTAAACATAGTAATTCACATTTGATTCTAAAGACAGCATTTATTTATGTATTATTTTACCTCTACTAAATATTTTCAGTTATTTTTAATTGACAGATAATAATTGTATATATTCATTGGATACATCATGATGTTTTGATATATGTAATAGTGATTGGATTAGGGTAATTACCATTGATAAATAAAAATTAAATTCTAAGCCCCCTCCACTCCTCATCTGTTGGCCAAGGGGATGCCAGAGAAAAATTGAAAACTGAGTTCTTGCCATAATGGAATGGGAGGTCAGACAGGTCTCGTTATACGCCCTACCCCCCATAATTACCATTGACTTTTTTCCTAAGGGTTAAACAGAAAGCAACCCTTTTATAAAACTAGCTGCACTGCTGATTTCAACCAAACACCTGATGCTGGTCCTTCCTGTTGTGGCTTTGACAAAACAACTGACAGCATTCCTTCCTGATAAGAGATTACCAACCATGGAGAGGTTCTTCTGTCTACAGATAAGGTGCACTAAGGGGATATTAAGTCCCCTGCTTCACCTTCTGAAGTCAGTGGACTGAAAACTCTAACTTTGGGTCATGCTAACACAGCCATTTTTTGAACATGATTCCCATGGAGAAAAGTGAAGCTCAATTAGACATATGTATGTTTTTTCTTTTATGGCTCCTTCTATATTGAATATATATATAATATATATATATATATAATATATATATAATATATATATATAATATATGTATATTTATATTTATAACAAATATATATTATATTATATTTATTATATATGTATATGTGTGTATATATATATATATATATATAGCCGCCTCTTTTAGCATAAATCTCTGTCTTATTCTTCCCACCCTCAAAGCGTCTGTTTCCAAATTCTGGCCGGAGGCTATGCTTCGCAGCCTGTTGGAATGGCCACCCTGCAGGCTGAAACCCTTTAAGAGAAAAAATGTTACCCTTTCCAAATTTATGAAACTTTTCATTCTTCAGTTGACACCATATCCAGTATCTTAAACATTTATTATTTATTTCTGTTGGAAACTTTCATTATCCTCCTTCTAGCTATTTGAAACTATACATTATTAACTATAGTTATTAACTACAGTGCTATAGAATGCTAGAACTTACTGCTCTTATCTAGCTGTAATTTTGTATCCTATAACAAATATTTCTTTATCCCTCCTTGCCTTTTTTCTTTCCCAGCCTCTAGTATCCTCTGTGCTGCTTTTTACATCTATAAGGTCAGATTTTTTTTTAGCTTTCACACATGAATGAGAATATCCAGTGTTTAGCTTTCTGTGCCTGACTTCTTTCACTTAACCTATCCTCCAGTTTTATCCATATTGTCACAAATAAGAGGATTACATTACTTATGGCCGAATAGCATTCCATTGTAAATATATACTCCATTTTTTATACATTCTTCTGTTAATGAACACTTAGGTTGATTCCATAGCTTGGGTATTGTGAATACTGCTACAAATAAACATGGAGTGCAGATAAACCTTCAATATAATGATTTTTTTCTCCTTTGGATACATGCCCAGTACTGAGATTGCAAATAGTTATATTTTATGGTAGTTATATTTATGGTAGTTATATTTTATTTTTTTAAATAACTTAATTTCTTCATAGTGACTGTACTAGTTTATATTCCCACCAACAGTGTATGAATTCCTTTTTCTCTGGATTCTTATCACCATTTCCTAATTTTGTCTTATTGATGATAGTCATCTTAACTAAGTGAAATGATATGCAATTATGGTTTTGATTTGCATTTCCTTGATGATTAGTGAGGCTGAGCATTTTTTTCATATATTTGTTACCATTTGTATGCCTGCTTTGAGAAATGTCTGGTCAGATCATTTCTTCATTTTTAATAAGATATTTTGTTGTTGTTGCTGTTCACATGTTTGAGTTCCTTGTAAATTCTAGGTATTAATCCTCTGTCAGATGAGTAGTTTGCAAATATTTTTTTCCATCCTGTAGGTTGCCATTTCATTCTGTTGAGTGTTTACTTTGCTGTGCAGATATTTTTGATTTGTTTTGCTCTATATATTTTTGCTTTAGTTGCCTCCATTTTAAAGGTCTTATTCACAATTTTTCCCCATGCCAATTTCCTGAAGCATTTTTCTTTATGTTTTGTTCTTAAGCAAGATTTATTGAAGAGATAATCCTTTCTTCAATGAATGTCCTTGGCACTTTCATCAAAAATCAGTTGGTGTTGGAAAAACTGGTTAACCATGTGCAGAAAGCTGAAACTGGACCCCTTCCTGACATCTTATACTAAAATTAACTTCAGAGAGATTAAAGATTTAAACAGATGACCTAACACCATAAAAACCCTAGAAGAAAACATAGGCCATACCATTCAGGACATAGGCATAGGCAAGGATTTCATGACTTAAACACGAAAAGCAATGGCAACAAAAGCCAAAATAGGCAAATGGGATCTAATTAAACTTAAGAGCTTCTGCACAGCAAAAGAAACAATCATTAGAGTGAACTGGCAACCAACAGAATGGGAAAAAAATTTTGTAACCTACCCATTTGACAAAGAATTAATACCCAGAATCTACAAAGAACCAAAACAAATATACAAGAAAAGAACAACCCCATCAAAAAGTGTGCAAAGGATGTGAACAGACACTTTTCAAAAGAAGACATTTATGTGGCCAACAAACATGAAAAAATGCTCACCATCACTAGTCATTAGAGAAATGCAAATCAAATCCACATTCAGATACCATCTCATGCCAGTTAGAATGGTGATCATTAAAAAATCTGGAGACAACAGGTGCTGGAAAGGATGTGGAGAAATAGGAAGACTTTTACACTGTTGGTGGGAGTGTAATCTAGTTCAACCATTGTGGAAGACAGTGTGGTGATTCTTCAAGGATCTAGAAATAGAAATAGCATTTGACTCAGCAATCCCATTACTGGGTATATACCCAAACGATTATAAATCGTTCTATTATAAAGACACATGCACACGCGTGTTCACTGCAGCACTGTTTACAATAGCAAAGACCTGGAATCAACCCAAATGCCCATCAAGGATAGACTAGATAAAGAAAATGTGGCACATATACACCATGTAATACTATGCAGACATAAAAAAGGATGAGTTCATGTAATTTGCAGGGACGTGGATGAATCTGGAAACCATCATTCTCAGCAAACAGACAGAAGAACAGAAAACCAAACACCACATGTTCTCACTCATAAGTGGGTGTTGAACAATGAGAACACATGGACACAGACAGGGAACATCACACACTGGGGTCTGTTGAGGGAGCTAGGGGAGCGATAGCAGTGGGTGAGAAGGTTCGGGATGCATAACATTAGGAGAAATACCTAATGTAGGTGAAGGGGGTATGGAGGCAGCAAACCATCATGGCATGTGTATACAAATGTAACAGTCCTGCAAGGTCTGCACATGTACCCTAGAACTTAAAGTATAATAAAAAAAAATCAGTTAGCTGTAGATATGTGATTTAATTTCTATGTTATCTACTCTGCTCCATTACCATATGTGTTTCTTTTTATGCTAGTATTATGCTGTTTTGGTTACTACAGCTTTGTAGTATATTTTGAACTCTTATAATGTGATATCTCCAGCTTTGTTCTTTTTGCTCAGAATCACATTGGCTATTTTTTGTGGTTCCAACATATTTTAGAATTTTCTTTTCTAATTTTGTGAGGAAACTTATTGGTATTTTGATAAAGATTGCATTGGATCTGTGAATTCCTTTATGTAATATTGTCATTTTAACAGCAATTCTTCTAATCCACAAACATGAGATGTTTTTCTATTTGTTTTGTATCCTCTTCAATTTCTTGAAACAGTGTTTTGTAGTTTTCCTTTAAAAAGTCTTTTACCTTTTTGATTACATTTATTACTAGGTATTTTTGTTGCTATTATAAAAGGCATTGCCTTCTTGATTTCTTTTTCAGCTAGACTCTTGTTTGTGTATGGAAAGCTACTAATTTTTGTTTATTAATTTTATCCTACAACTTTTCTGAATTCATTTAGCAGTTCTAACTGGGGTTTTTTTGTTTGTTTGTTTGTTTTTTTGATAGACTCTTGTTTTTCTAGATATAAGATGATGTAATCTGCCAACAGGGACAATTTGACTTCTTCTTTCCAATTTGGATGTGCTTTATTTCTTTCTCTTGCCTAATTGCTCTGGCAAATTTCATAATTGGGTAACCCAATCTGCCTTTTAAATATCTAATCTTTAACTAGAGCCCTCCATACACAAAGGCTCCAGACACATTGCCTCCAATGTTACCAACCAAGCAATATATGTTCTGATGGACATGCCTTCATTTGTGTCTCCTTGAACCTTCTGAAATAAATTCGCTATCTAACAAAATTTATTTTTATTTATGCCACTTACTTTAACTCTGCCTTTATTAAACTCACACTGATTCTCTCAGTTGAAATTAATTAATTTTGTGTTAAGTACACTATAACACTTTACTTGAACTCTTTTTTTCAATGTTAATTTTTTATTGCATTTTAGGTTTTGCGGTACATGTGAAGAACATGCAAGACTGTTGCATAGGTACACATATGGCAGTGTGATTTGCTGCCTTCCTCCTTGAACTCTTATTATAACATGCTGTTTATTTCAGAATGAGCAGGTTGAGGAAGTATCTTATATCTTGAGTGAATTTAAGTAGTTCATGTCTTTCTAAGGATTGGACTATTTCTTCCAATTTATTTAATTTGTTGGCATGTAGTATTTCTAAAAATTATTTTTTTATTTTTGTATTTTTGTAAGATTAGATTACTACCATTAGTCCCCTATTCATCTGATTTCAGTAGTTTAATAGTCAACCAGTCTAACTAAAGGTTGAGGTAAACACTTAAATATTCTTTTGTCTTCATATACGTATGATTAGTAATGTCTAGCATATATACTAACTTAAAATGACAACTCTAATAATGTATGTGCAGTCTACAAAATTTGCCATTCATCAATACTGCATATAAAAATATCTGACATTAAAAAGACTGAATTTAAAAACTTTTGATATTATCACAGCAATTTACAACATTAAATTTGTCAGTGAATGAACAAAAACAGCTATTAGGGTAAAATTAATAATTTCAATGTTTGCAAAAATTTGAAAAGTAGTAAGAAAGGGTTTAATAAAAAATATAACTTATGCAAATCAGTTTTCTCTCATTGATGGTGATTATTAATGATTTGAACAGAGCATAGTACATCATCTTAAGTAGAAGTATATGTGATCACCTCGAGCATAAAATATGGGGCTATAACCAGCATAGACCAGTCTACCCAACTAGAACATCTACAAAAACCAAAAGGAAGGAAAAGAAACTGAGGCATTCAGAAATTGAGTGGGCAACATCACAGAGAAGAAGAAAATCAATCAGATATTGCTTCCCTTTCCAGCCACTTTTCTCTAATGCCATTTGCCAATTTACCACTCTGGGCTTGTAGGTCAAAAAAATAAAAAATAAATATGGTTTACAGCTTGTAACTATCTCACTTCACTATAGAAACAAACTTTGTAGTTCAAGATTATTAAGACTGTCAGGACTGGAGAGGTCAAGATAATAGAGAATAGAGAAACACAGAAAGAAAAGCACAGTATTCTGTATGCAATTTTGCAATATTCCCTCAAAGAAGTTTTTGGTTCCTAAGCTACAAATAATTAAAACCAGAAAAGAAACTAGTCAGAAAACAGCTTTAAAAAGAAAAAAAATGCAAAGTATACAACATTAGGCAATTTCATGAATTGGAAAGAGAAAATCTCAAATTCATGGCAACCATGGAAGAAAGACCCTTGCAAATGCCACAAGCCTTAGTCTTGTGAAATGGCTATGTTCTAAGAATAAGATCAAATTCAAAATGGACCAGGATAACCTGTATTAAGGCAATTTTCCTTACTGCCTTTCTTCTAAAATAAAATAAAATCCTTTTTAGAATAGGTTAATACCATCTGAAATTTTTACTATATTTATATACAAAATGCAGTATTAAAAATATATCAAGCATGCTAGGAACAGAACAAAATGATCAAATTACAGGAATAAAACAGATAATGGGAACAAATGCATAGTTGGCATAGATATTGCATTTAGCAGTAGTGGGATTTAAAATAACTATCATTTTAAAATTAAAGAAAATTAATAAAAAGAATTTCACTAGAAAATTAGATAAAATTCAAGTGAATAAATTGTAACTTTTGTAATTGAAAAATGGAATATGAAATTAACTCATATATGCTCTTCTCAGTAGATTAGACAGAGTAGAAGCCAAGATTTTTAACTACAATAATGAAACTAAAGTACAGAGATAAATTATCAAGACAAATGTATATAAAAATTATGACAAAGTAGGTTTAACTTAGAAATGCAGTCAATTTGACATTTGATAATCAATCTGTAGTTTGCCATATTAGATGAATAAAGATGAAAAATATATTTTTTCTCAACATATGCAGAAAAAGCATTTTTAAAAATCAATATCAACTCATAATAAAATTAAAAGAAAACTAAGCATAGTAGGTAAACTCCTCAAAGAGAAAGAGCACCCATGAAAAATCTACAAATAGCATCACACTTAATGGTGTGTTAGTGAATACTTCCCCTGTAATGTCAACAATACAAGGACTCTCCTCCCACCATTTTTATTAATCATATATGGTAGGTCATAGCCAGTGAAATACTCCAAAAAATGAAATAAAATTAAAAATAAATAAAAGACAATAATAACAAAAAACATATTACTTAAGTGTTAACATAGAAAATCCCAAATAATTTTTTTTAAAACTAAAAAACTAATATGCTAATTTATTAAAATTAAAGGAAAATTGAAACATTTTTATATTTGCTCAGCAACTATTAAAAATAAAATTTAAGCTTTAAGACTTATTATAGTATCCTAGAAACAAGCGAAATAATTAGGAATAATTTTATTAAAGGATTTGAAAAACTTTTTTTTTTTTTTTTTGA
>NW_016108188.1:282436-294678 GCF_001604975.1 Cebus imitator | reverse complement strand
TGCCTCGGCCTCCCAAAGTGCTGGGATTACAGGCGTGAGCCACCGCTCCTGGCCAAGACTTCTATTTTTATTAGTATTATACTTTAAGTTCTAGGGTACATGTGCAGGTCTTGCAGAATTTTTACATAGATACACACATGCCATAGTGGTTTGCTACCTACCTCCCCCTATCACCTACATTAGGTATTTTTCACAATGTTATCCCTCCCCTAGCTCCCCAGCCCCCAACATACCCCAGTGTGTGATGTTCCCTGTCTGTGTCCATGTCTCCTCATTGTTCAACACCCACTTATAAGTGAGAACATGTGGTGTTTGGTTTTCTGTTCTTCTGTCTGTTTGCTGAGAATGATGGTTTCCAGATTCACCCATGTCCCTGCAAAGGACATGAACTCATCCTTTTTTATGTCTGCATAGTATTACATGGTGTATATGTGCCACATTTTCTTTATCTAGTCTATCCTTGATGGGCATTTGGGTTGGTTCCAGGTCTTTGCTATTGTAAACAGTGCTGCAGTGAACATGCTTGTGCATGTGTCTTTATAATAGAACAATTTATAATCGTTTGGGTATATACCCAGTAATGGGATTGCTGAGTCAAATGCTATTTCTATTTCTAGATCCTTGAAGAATCACCACACTGTCTTCCACAATGGTTGAACTAGATTACACTCCCACCAACAGTGTAAAGTCTTCCTATTTCTCCACATCCTCTCCAGCACCTGTTGTCTCCAGATTTTTTAATGATCACCATTCTAACTGGCGTGAGATGGTATCTGAATGTGGTTTTGATTTGCATTTCTCTAATGACTAGTGATGATAAGCATTTTTTCATATGTTCGTTGGCTGCATAAATGTCTATGAGGGCTAACCCAGCACGGAGGAAGGCCTGAAACCTGAGGTGGCTTGCATCTGTCTGACACTGGGACTGGTCTGGAACTTGAGGTCACTGTGGTTGACTTCGTGATGGGGTGGGCCCAGAGCTGAGTCTATCATACAGGTTTAAAACTTGAAATCTGTTTAATAGGGGTTTCAAACGGAGCAGGCCTGATTGAGGTTCAAGGCAAAATTCAGTGTTCACTTCTCTCTCCTTCCTCCAAGTGGAAGGTATTGTTGTCCATGCTGTGCTTTCTGGATTAGAGGAGGGATGACACTGGTAATGTGAAACTGTCCTTCTTGCCTTCTTGAATGCATCGTTGTGTGTGCATGTGTCTTACACCCAGAGACTTTATAACCTAGTTTTCTTAGCTCTTGTGAAGGTGGTTTTACTTGTAGATAATTATTCAAATTGATGTTTCTATAGGAGAGCAACAGCTAGAGAGTCCAATTGCACCATCCTGCTGCTGTGCATTCTTCAAATATTCTATTATTCCACTTTCTCCTCTCCTTCAGATAATCCACCTCCACATATATTAAGTAGTTTGAAGGTTTCTTATTTTTTACAGCATACTTATATTCTACTTATTTTATCTTCGTGTGCTTCATTTCAAATAGTTTCCATTGTAACACTTACATTCACTAATTATGTATTCTGAAATGACATTTTAATCTCTAGGAATTCTTTTTGGGTCTATGTCTATCTTTCATTTAGGAAGGTAATATTTTAAATTTGTTCTCTCGCTTATTGAGAATATGGAATACTGTAATACAATTATTTTAGTGTCTTCGCATACTAAATTTATAATGTGTAAACTCTGGATACCTTATGATTGATTAATGTTTCTCATCATTATATTATTATGTCCCCTATGTTTTCATGTGTGTTAATTTTGCTTTGGATAGCAAACATTGTAAATTTTATCTTGCTGAGTGATGGATATATTTTCATTTCTAAAAATATTCTTGAGCTTCGTTGTGGAACATATTTAAGTTACATTGAAAAAATTTGATTCCTTTGGGTATTACATTTAACTTTATTAGATGATACCAATTCTGTGTTTAATCTAGCATTAAATATTCCCACTACTAAAGTTTAAAATAAAAAAAAATTCCAATACTTCTACTTATTTCCCAGAATTATAAGATTATTCACTTTGAATGGTGAGAATACGTTTTATGCCCTGCCTTGTGTAAACGCTGAGGAATTTTTCATCTAATTCTTTTGTGTGGTTCTTTTCTTAGCCTCACATAAACACCTCACACATATGCACTGGTCAGCACTCAGCTAAATCAGTTAAATATGAGAGAGAATTTCTCTGCAGATGTCCAGAGTTCTCTCCGTGTGGCTTTCTATTTTCCACAATATTGGCCTTTGATATCTAGCTGATTTGACCTCTCCAGTCTCCCAGCTCTATCTCTTCAATTCAAAAATACTTCTCTATTCCACCTGAGTCCCACTATCCTATGCTGTGGCTTGAAAAGTTAGTCTGGGTACTACTAGGTCAATATTAGGGAACATATCATTTCTTCCCTGCTTCTTCGGGATCACTGTTCTTTATTGTCCAAGGTCCGGTATTTGTGAGACTAATTATATTATAGTTTTTGTGTGTGGTTTGTTTGTTACTTCAGGTGGAAGATTAATGATTGAAGGAATTCTTATATGTGCCCACATATTCTTCATGTTTATTGCTCTATATTATGTTATGTAGTTTTACATTTAAATCTGTTATGATTTTCTTTAATCTGAAAAACTTCCCTTTACATTTTTTTGTAATGCAGGATGACTTACACTGTGTTATCTCAGCCTAGTTTATGCAATTGGTTTCTTTAAAAACATTTGTCTTAACAAAATAATATTTTTGCTGGTATTGAATTCTAGACTAGTAATTTTTTTTCTATTTCTTTCAGAACTTACACTGAAAATTTCACTGTGTTTGGCATGTATTTTGTTTCTGATTATACATCTGCAATTATTTAAAAGCATTTTTCTTTTTATGTATTGTGCATCTTTTCTTTGCTTAATTGAATAATTTTACCTTTATTACTGGCTTTCAGCTATTTGATCATGAAATAATTTGATGTTTTTCATTTGTCCTACTTGAGATTTGCTGAGATTATTGAATCTGTGTTTATACTTTTGATCAAACTTGAAATTTTCAACTATTATTTTTTAGTAGTTTTTATGCCCTTCCCTATTTTTAATATTTCAGTCATACATATATTAGCCAGCTTGATGTTATTTAGGATTCCCTGATGGTTTGCTTACTTTGATTGTTTTCCTTTGCTGTAGTTCATTTGAGATGGTTTATATTTCTGTGTCTGAATATGGTCTTTATTTTTTATTATTTAACATTCACTTTTTTCTCCTACAGTACATTTTTCGTTCTAAATAGTATATTGCTCAGCTCTAGAAGATCTGTGTGGTTCATTTTGTAACACTGATTTCTCTCCTCATTATATTTCTAGCCTTGGTTCTCCAATACATACACACACACACACATAGATATAGACAGACAGATTATGTAAAGATAGATACACAGATAAATTGCTATCTCTCTATATCTTTGTCTATATCTATCTCTAGTTATATATATTTATATCTGTTTATTGGTAAATACAGATAAACATATACATATAGATAGATTTCTAGCTATCAATCAATCTATCATCTATCTATGTAGAGTTATTATTACAAGAAATTGTTCATGCAATTATGAAGGCTGAAAACTTCAATACCTGCAGCTGGCAACCTAGAGTCTCAGGAGAGTCAATGGTAGTGTTCCAGTATGAGCCTTAGGGCCTGAGAACCAAGAGAGCTGATGGTTTAAGTTCCAGTCTGAATGTGAATGTGAAGGCAGGAGATAAATACCACAGCTCAAAGATGGGCAAGATTTTTTTTTTATTATTTCTTAGTAGTCTTTTTTTCTAGTCAGGCCTTCAGTGGGTTGGATCAGGTCCATTCACATTGAGAAGGGCCATCTGCTTTACTCAATCTACCATTTCAAATATTAATCTCATTTACTCAGTCTACCATTTCAAATTTTAATCTCATTCAGAAAAACCTTCACAGAGTCACCCAGAAATACTGTTTAACTAAATATCTGGGTGCCCCATGGCCTACTCAAGTTAAGTTGTCATATAAAACTAACTAACCCACATGTTTTTATTTAATTCCTGGGGCATATTTATAATAGCTATTTTAAAATATGTGTCTGAAAATTCTAACATATGTCTAATTTCTGGGTCTGTTCCTATTTACTTGCATCTGCATTATAAGTTAAAATTTTCTGCTTCTTCAAATGTATATTAATAGCAGACTGAATGCTTCGACAGTGTGAAGTTTACCATTTACTATATTGGTAGTTGTTGTCTTGCTTTAGTCAGTGTTTTACTGTGTTCTGGGTGATATTCAATGAACTTTTAGATCAAATATATTTTAGAAGCCTATTTTTGGCTTTTTGGAATGGGTCTAGAGTGACATTGATCCTAGATCTAGTTCAGTCTTATCACTAAGGTGTGACTCTTACAGAATTTTCTACTTAATTATCTAGGTGCATAGCAATACTCCATGTTGGATGCTTAGAATTAAAACATCTCACATCTGTGGGAAAGCTCTGAGAATTGTTCATTTTAAAGCTACCTTATTTTTCTCTATTATAAATTTTCACCTTCCTCATGGGTGTCTTAGTATTCTACAACAGTCTCAAGCGTTCACCTATGAAAATTCCAAAGCTCTTTTTTAAAATAGCTCCCTCTTATTTACAAATTTGAAGGTTCTCAGCATTCTTACACACCAATAGCAATCACATCAAGTCAGTAAGATCCCTGTTTTTTGCTTGATTGTTCACTGTGTTGTGGTGGACTGAATGAGTTCTCCCAAAATTTATATGTATAAGCCCTAACCTCCAATGTGATGATATTTGAGAGTGAATTCTCTGAGAGATAATTAAATCATGAGGCTAGAGCTCTAATGAATGGGATTAACATCCATCATAAAGGAGAACCTAAAGATCTCTCTTGCTGTTTTGTAGTCATGTAAAAATACAATGAGAAGTCTGTAGTTTGCAACCTGGAAGAAAATGCTTAACAAAACCCCACCATGCTGTTTGGATCCCTGATCTCAGAATTTCAGCCTCCAAAATTGTTAGAAATCAATTTCTATTGTTTATAAGTCATTGCGTCTATGGTATAACGTTCTGACATCCCAAATTGACTAAGACAGAAACCAGATGGGTCAAAAGGGAAAATGTGTAGTTGGGAATGAGAAAGAAGTACATGTCAGTATCCCAGGTAAACACAAGCATGGAAATAGAATCAAGGTGAAAATAATAGAAAAGTTTCCAGAATTTTCACCAAGAATTGGAGTCTTTAGGATGTAATTAAGTTTAGATGGGATTATGAGGATGGAGCCCCCATATTGCATTAATGGACTTATAAGAATAGGTAGAGACAATAGCCCTCTTTCTCTCCGTTAAGGACACACTGAGAAGGCAGCATCTTCAAGCCAAAAGGAGGACTTTCACCAGGAACCCAATCTGCTAACACCTTGATCTTAGACTCTGCAATCTCCAGAGGTGTGAGAAATAAGTATCTGTCATTTAAGTCAACTAGTTTATGCTATTTTGTTACAACAGTCCAAGCCGACTAAGATATCCTCTTTGGACTTTTGTGCCATGATGTGGCTCCAAGCATAAAGTCAAGGTTATTATAAAGCTCATCTCTTTTCTCTCTCTCTCTCTCTCTCTCTCTCCAGGATAACAGTCGTTTACTTTTTTGATGTCTAATGTTTGGTAACAATTTTAAATGCTTTTGTCCAGTTTTCTAGTTGTTTAGAAAGTACTAGTTCCAGAAATTCTATAATAACCAGAAGATGAAAAAAAAAACCTAATTTAAAAAGTATCTTTATAAATTATTTTATTTAAAATTAAGTTTTAAAATTTTGGATGTTGGTATGTAGAAATAAAATTTATTTCTTCACATAACATCTATCTACCTTACTTTCCTAAAATAGTCATCAAAATTTACCTATAGTTACTTTTTTCAGTTTTCTACATAGACCGTTTTATCATCTGTAAATAGTAAGTTTTCGTTTTATGATTTCAACAACTTGCAATATTTTTTTACTATTTCCTACACTGCTAGAATCTCTGATCTGTGCTTGATAAGAGTACTGGTAGTGAGCTATGCTGTCCTGTTTCTGATTTTCAAGCAATACTACCAACATTTCACCATCATGTCTGAGTTTTCATGAAAGATTTTTCTAAACACTCTGTTTAGATTGAGAAAATTTGCTTCTATTTCTTTGTATTTCTCAATTTTGAATGATATGGCTCCTCACATCACAAGGGGTCAGAAACAAGCTAAAGATAAATTGGTCAGAATGGAAAGACTCAGTTAAGAACTCCTAATTATACTTACAGTTTACCAATGCAGGAATGGTTCAAGAATAAATGGTTAAAAGTAGATGGGCCCAACAGCAGTGTTTTAAATTCGTAAATGGGCTTGAGTCTGATACTGAGTTTAGTTTCCAGCAGTTTCTTTTAAATACCTCAGCCTAGGTGGGAACTGTTTTCAGGATGGAGGTATAGCTAACTCCTACTAAGCATTCATTATTGGCTAAGACAGCAGTGCCCATGAGTTGTGATATCAAACATACTCTTCCTGTTGAATTGCCAGCTGGCCAAATTAAACTATTTTGACAATGTAAGAGATAGAGTTTGTTCACTATCCTATTAGAAAGCATTTGTTCTCCCAGATTCTATACTAGTAACTGAGAAACCATAGGATAATTCAACAAACATGGTCCCTGTCCTTACAGAGCTTGAACTCTAATGGCTTCATGGGAGTGTCTACGGTTTTCCTTTAGAGAAGTTTTATCTTCCTTTCTGTAATTTTCATCTTAATCAGCTACCCAGTTCTTTCATTATATACTGACTACCTGCCAGCTTAAATATAGGACTTTCTCTCTTTCTACTTGCTATGTACAAAATAAATATGTGAGATAATCTGTTTGCAGAGGTTCCCAAAATTCCTCTGTTTATGGATCTCTTCATATGTCAGGAACATTGTGCACTTAGTATGTCACTTAGTATGTCAGGAACATTGTGTACTTATTGTGCCCCAGGCCGAAATATTGCCAAGGATTACATTTATTAAGTAGTAAGTTTCAAACAAATTAATAAGTATTTATGACCTACCAAGAGTGGCAACATGAAAAAATTGCAAAAAAATTATTTTATTGTCAAATAATCATAATTACTTACTAATGAGACATGTGTGCCTGCACAAGTTCTTAAATTTTTGGAACTAAATTGCAGATTACCATTTCTTGTTTCACAATGATTTTCACCCAGTATTTTCCTTTTATTACATCAACTGCCAAAATTCAAGTTGATGTCACTGAAAATAATATAGCACAATTGAATGTTGAAACTATAAAATATTTTAAACTGGTAGTCTATGTTGTGTCTGACAGATATCAAATATAATACTTTTCTGAAATTTCAAAATATTTCACAATACCCTGTGAGTTCTTTGCATCTTCCTGAGGCAACTTAGTGCACAATTTGGGAACTATATCCTGTTTGCCTTTTCTTATTCTCTGTTATGTGTACATCTTAATTTGGTGAACAAATTTGTTCAACATCCATCTGGGTAATGAGTGGCAATGACTTTATATATTACCATCCCTTAATAAAATTCTTGTTTTAAAGCAGCCTTACTAAATTTGTCCAAATTAGGAAACATGTATATTTCCCCGGCAGATGGTGACCCCGACATGATAGTTCAGTGGTGGAGAGACAATTTTAAATGTGGAGGAAACATTTCTAAATTTCTTCATTCACACTAAATGGAAGATTATCTATTTCATTCTTCAGAAAACCCAATCATTTCAAGACTCCCATCAGCACTAGAGAATGTCCAATTACCTATAAGGATATGATGTGTCAGTTACTAGCTCTGTGTTCCTGGAAGTTACTTAACTTCCTTGTGCCTTACTTTTCCCATTTTTAACATGAAAAAGAAAATATCATTTATTTAATAATCTGGATAGCAAGACTAACATTTAGAACAATGTTTGTTACAGATTAATTGCTCAATAAGTGTTAATCATCATTATAGGTAGAAAGAATAGGGATCAGTGGCCTCCCAGAAATAAAAGACATGTGAATAAGTAGATCTATGTCCTCTCTGTCATTTATTTTGGTCAGTTACAAGGGTTATAGGACAATGGGGAAACTGTATCGTTTTTAATTGTAATACAATGATCCCAGCAAGTGGCTCTAAATTTGTGGGTCATCCTGATTTTTCTGGCTTTATACAGTGACCAAATTTTTAACAATATCAATTAATTTGAGTCAAGGGGTCAGAACTGTAAGACATGAACACCAGGGCTTGAATATAAAGTATATTTGGTTTTGAATTTAAAAAGAGAAAGGGCTTATTAAAGACTAATACCATTCAGTTAAGTAAAGGTAGAGAAAAAGGTAAAAGTCCACTCATTTTTAAATCTTTGCAAAGGTTTTGATTGTAAATTGCTCTATTTTTAGATCCTTGTCCCAGTTTACAGTAAGTAAACTAAAAATGCAAAGACAAAATAAAATAAAGAAACATTTAAACTTTAAAGTATTGAGTAATATAGTATTTCTATTTTATTATAGCCAAGAGTACAGAGAATCTTAAAAACTCCATGCATTGATACTGGTTTATTCAAAATATCACACTGCTCCAGACTACTAGTAATCTCCAGCTTCCGGGGTATTCCCCTTTGTTTTTAAATAATGTGCTTAAAATATAAGCAGTTGTGTCTTTTTCTCTAGGAGTCTCTAGAGAAGGCTTCACACCTCATGGAAAAAGAAAAAGACACTAGAAATAGAAGTTCTAAGAGAGAGTTTAATAAAGATTTTTTGTAGCTTTCCTGAGTAAATATTTAGTAAATTCATTTTGCTTTAAATAGATTCCATCTTATACAACTTGTTTTACACTTTTATGAATATACACAGTAATAACCATAGAACAAGATAATGGTTGAATAGGAGCAAAGTGAAGAGAAAAATAAATTAGGAATCAGATGTGTGGGAGAGAAGCAACGAGTTAGGAAGGAGTAGGAAACCTGGTATAAAGTAAGTTAAACCTTCTTCAAAGCTTATTTGGAAATAAGTGGGTTATAAATAAGAAAATAACACCAATTAAAGCTGGACACCAGGAGGAGGTCAGTTTAGCAACTGAGAGCTTGAAGCCTAAAAGAAGTTATTTTAATAAGTATTTTTGAGAAAGTAAAGAAAATTACTGTTCTGTTGTCAAGGGCTGACTCAGGCCTGACCTTGAGTACCTGTATTAGTCATGGTTCTCTAGAGAGACAGAACTAATGGAATATATAAAGTATTAACTTACACAATCACAAAGTTCCACAGTAGGCTGTCTGCAGACTGAGGAGCAAGAAGAGCCAGTCTGAGTTCCAAAACTGAAGAACTTGGAGTCTGAAATTTGAGGTCAAGAAGCATCCAGAATGAGAGAAACATGTAGGCTGGGAGGCTAGGCCAATCTCCTTCTTCAAATGTTTCTGCCTGCTTTATATTCAAGCTGGAAGCTGATTAGTTTGTGCCCACCCAGATTCAGGGTGTGTATGCCTTTCCTGGCCCACTGACTCAAATGTTAATCTTCTTTGGCAACATCCTCAAAGACACACCCAGGAACCATACTTTGTATCCTTCAATCCAATCAAGTTGACACTCAGTATTAACCATTGCAAGTTAATGGTTAATACTGGCAAGAATGGTTAAGAACTGGCTAGAAATAACCCACTCTCATTATGGCCCTCTGGAACCTTGGCAGGAAGGGATATCTTGAACACTACAGACACTTAGGGTGGCAGGAACATCTGATTAGAGAAATGGTAGAGGCAGCAAGCCAGCTGATGTAGAGCCCAGAGAGTTTGGTGCAGGAGTATCTGTAGTGGATCATGACCTGGATTGGCCACCCTCCTAGGCTTGACTTGCTCCCATGAGGCTAAATTTAGCCCTAGGGAAATTGTCACATCTAAATACATCAGAAGTGGCTGGTCCAACTTTAGCACACCTTAACCCTGCTGGCCTCTTCTGTGACCCCATCCTAGCCATGCCTGCTTACAGGGCAGTCTCAAGTGCCCTAGGGGCTCACAACAAAGATTCTGCACTGGAGTACCATGCCTGAATGGTGGAATACTCCAGTGAGGCAGTCCCTATAGCCATGTACAAGTCCACATACTTCCTCTCCACATTACAGCTTTTCCTTGGGCCCAGAACAACTCTTCACATCACTTAGTGGGTGCATGTCTGCTTTACCTGCTCCTCCAGCATGTGGGAGTGCAGTCTGCTCCCTCACCCTATGGACCACAAATGCAGAGCACAGAACCAGCAAGCCAGTGCCATGCCCCTGTGCCAACCCTGAACAAAGAACAGCAGATTCTCCCACACCCTGAGCAATCATTCCTGAGCAATCACTCCTGAAAAACCATTACCACCCAGGTCTGCATTACACTTGTACCCCAAACCCAAGACACCACCACCTATGGTGCAAAAGTGCACACAGTCACCAGCAGGGGCCTCCCCAATTCCCTACAGCAGTTTCATTTCTGCTGCTGTGGGGAAAACCTGCAGGGAGGCAGGCACCCTTGCATCCATTAGCACTATTCTGTAGCTGCTGCACCCCAGCTCACTCAGGGGAGGGGACTCCAAACCTTGAGGAACCAGGGAATCTTTCAATAGAATCTAACATCTCTTCATTATAAAAATCTTCAACAATCTAGACACCAAAGGAGCATACTTCAGAATAATAAAAGCTATGATGACAACCCACAGCCAATAGCATACTGAACAGACAAAACTGGAAGCATTTTTCTTAAAAACTGGAGGAAGATACAGTAATTCTCACTCACAGCACTTTTACTCAACATAGTACTGGCAGTCCTAGACCATGCATTCAGGAAAAATAAAGAAATAAAATGAATCACAGTAGAAAGAGAAGCATAATTATTTATCTTCACTGACCATATTGTTTTATACCTAAGAAACACTAATGATCCTGCCAAAAGTCTTCTGAAACTGATAAATGACTGAGTAAACATTTAGAATACAAAAATCAATATATGAAAATCAGTAGAATTTCTATAAACACAAAGCATTTAAACTGAGAGGCAAATAAATAATGCAATTACATTTACAATAGCCACAAAAGGAATAAAATACCGAGAGATAGGTGTGATCAAAGAGGTAAAAGATCTCTACAGGAAGTACTATAAAACATGGTGGAAAGAAATTACAGATGACACACACACAAAAATAGACATTTCATGCTCATGGATTGGAAGAATCAGTATCATCAAAAAGCCTATAATGCCCAAAGCAATCTACAGATTGACTAGTATTTCTATCAAACTGCCAATGTCGTTCTTCACAGAATTAGAAAAAAAACAAAAAAAAAACTATTCTAAAATTAACATGGAACAAAAAAACAAACAAACAAACAAACAAAAAAATGAGTAGCCAAAGCAATGCTATGCAAAATTCTAAAGCTGAAGGCATCACATTACGTGATTTCAAACTATACTACAAGGCTACAGTAACCAAAACAGCATGATACTGGTATAAAAACAGATACATAGACCAATGAAACAAAATAAATAACCCTGAAACAAAGGCTGTACACCTACAAGTAACTGATCATCAACAAATTTAGCAAAAATAGGCAATGGGTAAAAGACTTTCTATTCAATAGGTGGTGCAATGATAACTGGCTAACAACAGGCAGAAGAAAGAAATTTGGTCCATACATATAATCGTGTTTAATAAAGATGAATTAAATATTTAAATATAAGAGCTAAAACTACTAAAATCTTAGTGGAAAACCTAAGCAATCACCTTTTGGAGACTGGCTTTTACAAAAAAACTTATTACTAAGTACTCAAGCAATTGCAACAAAAACAGTAGTAATTGACAAGTGAGATCTAATCAAACTAAAGAGCTCCTGCACAGAAGGAGAAATTATCAATAGAACAGATAACACACACAATGAAAGAAAATACTTGCAAACTATTTAGTAGATAAAGGTCTATATGCAAATCTATAAGAAATCTAATCAAAACAGCAAGCCAAAAACAATTATCCACATTAAAAAGTGGGCAAAATACATGAATATATACTTCTTAAAAGAATAAATTGAAGTGGCCAGCTAACATGAAAAAATCCTCAACCTCACTAATGATCAGATAAATGCAAGTCAAAATCACAATGAGACTTTATCTCCCACCAGTCAGAATAGCTATTACTAAAAAGTCAAACAAATAACAGATGCTAAAGAGGTCACACAGAAAATTAATGCTTATTCAC
>NW_016108188.1:264915-282290 GCF_001604975.1 Cebus imitator | reverse complement strand
ACTCACATCTTCATCACAGCACTATTCAAAATAGCAAAGAAATGTAGTCAACCTAGCTATTCCTCAATGGTGGATTGAATTTTAAAAATGTGGTGGATATAAACAGCCATAAAAATGAAAACATTTATTTTACAGCAAAATAGATGCAGCTGAAGGACATTTTCCAAAGTAAAATAACAGAGAAACAGAAAGCTAAGTGCCATATGGTCTAACTTATAAGTAAGAGCTAAATATTGGATACACATCAACATAAACATGGGAAAAATAGACACTGTGATCTACCAGAAAGGGAAGAAAGGAAGGGGCAAGGTTTGCAAAGCTACTCATTGGGTACCATACTCACTACCTGGATGGTGTGTTAAATTATACCCCAACCCTTAGTATCACACAATATATGCATATAGAAAATCACCACATGTACCCCTGATATGGTTTGGCTCTGTGTCCTCACCCAAATCTCATCTAGAATTGCAATCCCCTGTGTTGAATGAGGGACCTGGTAGGAGGTAATTAGATCATAAAGCAGCTTTCCCCATGCAGTTATCCTGATAATGCATGAGTTCTCACAAAATCTGATGGTTTAAAATTGTTTGGCAGTCTCCCTACCTCCTGTTACCATGTGAAGAAGGGACCTGCTTTCCCTTCACTTTATTCAATAATTGTAAATTTCCTGAGTTCTCCCCAGTCTTGAGAAACTGTGAGTCAATTAAATCTTTCTACTTCATTAATTACCCAATCTCAGGTAGTTCTTTATAACAATGTGATAATAAACTAATACTAAAAATTGGTACCAGCAGTGGGGTACTGCTATAAATATAACCTGAAAATGTGGAAGCAATTTGGAACTGGGTACTGGCAAGAGGTTGAAACAGTTTTGAGGGCTCAGAAGAAGACAGGGAGATATGGAAATGTTTGAAACTTCCTGGAGACTTGCTACATAGTTTTGACTACAATGCTGAGAGTGATATTGACAGTGAAGTGCAGTCTGAGGTGGTCTCAGATGGATATGAGAAACTTCTTGGGAACTGAAGCGAAGGTTACTGTTATTATGTATTAGAAATGAGACTGGTGGCATTTTGTCCCTGCCCCAGAAATGTGTGGAACTCTGACCTTGAGAGAGATTATTTAGGTTATCTTGTAGAAGAAATTTCTAAGCAACAAACCATACAAGATGTGACCTGCATTATTCTGAAAGCATTCAGTTTAATGTGTTCACAAAGAGATGGTTTGAAATTGGAACTATGTTTGAAAGAGAAGCAGAGCATAAAAGTTTGAAAACTGTGCAGCCTGAAAGTGAGATAGAAAAGAAAAATCCATTTTCTGGAGAGAAATTTAAGCTATCAGCTGCAGAAATTTGCGTAAGTAAAGATAAGTCAAATGTTTGTATCCAAGATAATGGAGAAAATGTTTCTAGTGTATTTCAGAGATCTTTATAGCACCCTCTCCTGTCACAGGCCCAGGAACCCAGGAGGAAAAAAGCCTCGGTGGAGCCTTGGGACATAGTGCCCTGTATCCCAACCACTCTTGCTTCAGCTATGGCTGAAAAAGAGCAAGGTACAGCTCAGGCTATGGTTTTACAGGGTGCAAACTCCAAACCTTGGAGACTTCCATAGGGTATTGGGCCTGCCAGTTAACAGAAGAGTTGAGTTTTGAGATCCTCCATCTAAACTTCAGATGATGTATGAAAATGCCTGGAAATTTAGGCAGAATTCTGCTGCAGGAATGGAGCCCTCCTTGGAGAACCTCTATTAGGGCAATGCAGAGGGGAAATGTGGAAATGAAGCCTGTACACAGAGTCCCCAGTGAGGCACTTCCTAGTGGAGCTTTGAGAAGAGATGACACCAAAATCATAGATCCGCTTACAACTTGCACCATGTACTTGAAGAAGATGCAGTCACTCAATACCAGTTGGTAAAAGTAGCTGCAGGGACTATACCCGCAGAGCCACAGGGGCAGAGCTGCCCAAGTTCTTGGGAGCATACTCCTTGCATCAACTTGCCCTGCATATGAGACATGAAGTAAAATAAGACCATTTTGGAGCTATGAAAGAAAAATATCTTGGGCCTCCAAAATCACTAAGACATTTCAAGCTGAAAACTGCTTATGGCAAACCAGCCTTTCATTCTTTTCAAAGTTGTCCCTCTGCCTTGTAGCATAGCTTGAAGTCAGGTAGCATGATGCCTCCAGCTTTGTTCTTTTTGCTTAGGATATTCTTGACTATACGAGCTCCATTTTGGTTCCATATGAAATCTAAAGTAAATTTTTATAATTCTGCAAAGAAAGTCAATGGTAGTTTGATGGATAGCATTGAATATATAAATTATTTTGTGCAGTATGGCCATTTTCATGATATTGATTCTTCTTATGCCTGAGTATTAAATTTTTTTCCATTTGTTTGTGTTCTCTTTTATTTTCTTGAGCAGTCATTTGTAGTTCTCCTTGAAGAGGTTCTTCATGTCCTTTGTAAGCTGTATTCCTAGCTATTTTATTCTTTTTTTAGAAATCGTGAATGAAAGTTCAATCATGATTTGGCTTTCAGCTTGTCTATTGTTGGTGTGTAAAAATGCTTGTGATATTTAGACATTGATTTTGTAACCTAAGAGTCTGCTGAAGTTGCTTACCAGCTTAAGGAGTTTTTGGGCTGTGATGATGGAGTTTTCTAAATATAAAATAATGTCATCTTCAATGAGAGACAATTTGACTTTCTTTCTTCCTATTTCAATTCCCTTTATTACTTTTTCTTGCCTGATTGCCCTGGTTAGAACTTACAATACTATGTTGAGTAGGAGTGGCAAAAGAAATAATCCTTACCTTGTGTTGGTTTCCAAAGGGAATGCTTCCAGGTTTTGTCCATTCTGTATGATATTGGCTATGGGTTTGTCATAAATAGCTCTTATTATGGTGAGATATGTTTCATCTATACCTAGTTTATTGAGAGCTTTTAGCATTAAGGGACGTTGAATTTTACTGAACACCTTTTCTGCATCTATTGAGATAATAATGTGGTTTTATTGTTGGTTCTGTTTATGTCATAGATTACAACCAAACCAGTATGGTACTGGTATCCAAACAGGTATATGGACCAATGAAACAATATGGAAGCCTAAGAAATATTACCACAAATCTACAACCATCTGGTCTTCAACAAGCCTGACAAAAACAAGCAATGGAGAAAGGATCTCCTATTCAATAAATGGTGCAGTAAACTGGATACCGATGGCAGAAAACTGAAACTGGACACCTACCTCACATCTTATACAAAAATTAACTCAAGATGAATTAAGATTTTAATGTAAAACCTAAAACAAAAAAAAATCCCTAGAAGAAAACCTAGGCAATACCATTCAAAGCATAGGCTTGGCTAAAATACCAAAAGCAATTGCAACAAAAGCCAAAATTGACAAATGGGATCAAATAAAACTAAAGAGCTTCTGCCCAGCAAAGAAAAACTCTCATCAGACTGCATAGGCAACTTACAAAATGGGAGAAAAATTTTGCAATCTATCCATCTGAAAGAGAGCTGACATCCAGACTCTACAAGAAACTTAAACAAATTTACAAGAAAACAACAAATAATCCTTCGAAAATTGGACAAAGGATATGAACAGACACATCTCCAAAAAAGACATTTATGTGACCAACAACCATTGAAAAAAAGCTCATAATCACTAGTCATTAGATAAATGCAAATCAAAACCACAATGAGATACCATCACACCCCAGTTAGAATGGTGATCATTAAATAGTCAGAAAACAAGAGATGCTGGAGAGGATGTGGAGAAATAGGAACGCTTTTACACTGTTGGTGGAAATGCCAATTAGATCAACCATTGTGCAAGACAAGATGGTGATTCCTTAAGGATCTAGAACCAGAAATACCATTTGACCCAGCAATCCCATTACTGAGTTTGTACCCAAAGGAATATAAATTATTCTACTATAAAGACACATGCATACGTATGTTTATTGCAGCACTATTTACAGCAGCAAAACTTGTAACCAACCTAAATGCCAATCAATGATAGACTGGATAAAGAAAATGTGGCACATATACACCATGGAATCCTATGCAGCCATAAAAAAGAACAAATTCATGTCCTTCGCAGGGACATGGATGAAGCTGGAAACCATCATTCTCAGCAAACTAACATGGGAACAGAAAAACAAACACTGCATGTTCTCACTCATAAGTGGGAATTGAACAATGAGAATAAATGGACACAGAAAGGTGAACATCACACACCGGGGCCTGTTGGGGGTTGGGAGACAAGAGGAGGGAGAGCATTAGGACAAATACTTAATGCATGCGGAGCTTAAAACCTAGGTGATGTGTTGACAGGAGCAGCCACCCACCATGGCACATGTATACCTATGTAACAAACCTGCACGTTCTGCACGTATATCACAGAAATTAAATAGTTATTTTTTTTTAAAAAAAAAAAAGCAAAGTTATTCCTCTGCTCACTGAGAGAGAATGATATCTGATTGCCTCCTTTGTACAGGCTAATCAGAAATTTTTAAGAATGCAACCATTTGTTTCTCACCTATCTGTGACCTGTAAGCTCCCAGCGCACTTCAAGTCTTCCTGCCTTTGCTTCAAGTTGTCCGGCCTTTCCAGACTGAACCAATGTATTTGTTACACTTATTCATTAATGTCTTATGCCTCCCTAAAATGTATAAAACCAAGCTGTGCCCTGACAACCTTGGGGACATGTCATCAGGACTTCCTGAGGCTGTGTCACAGGCACGTCCTAAAACTTGGCAAAATAAGCTTACTAAATTAACTGAGACCTGTCTCAGATTTTCTGGGTTCACAGAGATTTAAAATTTACTGACTCTCTTACTGGGTTTCAGACTTGCATGGGACCTGTAGCCCCTTTGTTTTGACCAATTTTTCCAATTTGGAATTTACCCAATGCCTGTACCCCCATAGTATGTTGGAAGTAACTAACTTGTTTTTTATTTTATAAGCTCATAGGTGGAAGGAACTTGTCTCAGATGAGATTTTGGACTTGGACTTTTCAGTTAATGCTGGTATGAGTTAAGGCTTTGGGAGACAGTTGGAAAGGCATGATTTTGTTTTGAGATGTGAGAATGACATGAGATTTGGGAGGTGCCAGGGTGGAGTAATATGGTTTTGCTCTGTGTTCACATTTCAGTCTCATCTCAAATTGTAATCCCCATGTTTTGAGGGAGGTACCTGTTGGGAGGTGATTGGATCATGGGAGCAGTTTCTCCCATTCTGTCCCTGTGATAATGAGTGAGTTCTCATAAGATCTCATGGTTTAAAAGTGTTTGGCAGTCCCCCCCACAACCCCCTTGTAAAGAAGGTCCTTGCTTCCCCTTCACCTTCCATCATGATTGTAAGTTTCCTGAGGCCTTCCCAGCCACACAGAACTATGAGTCAATTAAACCTTTTTTCTTTATAAATTACCCAGTCTCAGGTAGCTCTTTGCAGTGGTGTAAAAGCAAACTACTGTATCGCCTTTATTTAAAATTAAAGTTCAAATTAAAAGAAAAAAATATTTTGTTTCTCTATACCTATCCTACAGGAAAAAATAAAATATATGCCTAAGAAAAATTGACAAATATGTTTAGGGCAGCATTTATTGAACTGGAAAAAATGGAACCCGTCTTTGTAATGAATAAAAATACAGACTATCAATATTGTGAAATAGTATGCAGTGGTTAAAAATAAGTAAGTTTCTATGCACAATATTGGTACATCTACAAGACATTTTATTAAGTGAGAAAAGCAAATTACAGTGATACAGTGTGATAACTGCTGTCTAATAAACACAATGAACAAAATTACCTGTCTTGTAAACAAAAAGTAAATACAATATTATCAGCATTCTGAAGCCGCTCAAATTTTTATTTTATTTTTTTTTAGACAGAGTCTTGCTCCATTGCTCAGGCTGGAGTGCAGTGGTCTGGGTGCGACCTCGGCTCACTGTAACTTCCACCTCCTGGGCTCAAGCAATTCCCCTCCCTTAGCCTCCCAAGTAGCTGTGACTACAGGTGCATGCCACCATGCCTGGCTAATTTTTGTATTTTTAGTAGAGATAGGGTTTCATCATTTTTTTATAGATTGTACTTTAATTAATATAAAACAATCCTCTTTATAACATATAATATCTGTCCCTTGAAAGTTTACCATCATGTTTACCAGGATGATATTGAACTGTTGACTTCATCATCCATCTGCCTCAGCCTCCCAAAGTGCTGGGATGACAGATGAACCACCATGCCCAATCTAAAATTGTTTTTAAAAATTAATTTCTAAATATTGAAACATGATAAAAATGAGGTATCAAATTTTAAACATGCATGTAGTTACTAGTTATTCAAATACATTTTCAAAGTTTATAGAAGCCAAAATGACCTTGCAGAAGTCACTGTGAAAACCTGAAAACACTGAGCTACTTTATAAAGCCAATATCAAGGGTTGTTCTTAACTAAACCTAGCTTCCAAGTGACCTAAGACAGGTTCAAAGGAGTACCATACACTATCTAATTAAGTGAAACTACCAGTGGTACTTGGAAAAAAGTGATGTTTACTGCAAGCATGCTCCAGGCAAGAGTTAATGGAAGCAATATGGAGAAAAACTATTATTTGCTGCCCACCTACTCTGTGCTAAACTCTCTTTGGTAGAGACTTCATGTATATAATTATGCAATATCTACAATATAATGTATATACATATATTCTATAACTTATAATTATTTATGCAATTATATACACATATAACAGTATATAGATACAGATAATTATAGATTATAATATATGAAATCTATATAATATTATATACATAATTACAGATTATATACCTATATAATGCAATATATAATTATATATAATTAATACATACATAATGTGATTTATTATATATTAATACATCTTGCAATACATATTAAATACATATATATCTTTATACATACATTTAAATTTTTATTGTAATATATATAACATAAAACATGTCATTGTAATCACTTTTCAATATGTCATTGTGTGACATTAATTACATTAACACTGTTGTGTAACAATCACCACTAGCTGTTTCCAAAATTTTTTATCACTTGAAACAGAAATTTTATAACCATTAGTCAGTAATTCCAAATTTTCCCTTTCTCATTGCCACTAGCATCCTCTAATCTAACTGCTGTCTCTTTATTAATTGAGCATTCTATACATTTTGTGTTAAATAGTACATTATTTATCATTTTGCCTGGTTTATTTCATTTAGCATATAATATTTAAAAATTATACTTGCCATAGTACACACTGGAACTACATTTTAATATTCCATTGAAGTATGCCATATTTTGATTATCCATTTGACTTTTGATGGACACTTGTGTTGTTTCTACCTTTTAACTATTGTGAGTAGTGGTATACGGAAGATTGGTGCACAAGTATCTGTTTAATTTCCTGTTTTCATTTTTTTGGCTTTTTTTTTTCAATTTAACTCAGTTTCAATTTTCAAATTCAATTTCAACTTTTCAAGTCCTAGGAGATATATTGCCGAGTCATATGATAATTTTATGTTTATTTTTTGTCTGCTGAACTACCAAACTAATTTCCACAGCAGTTGTGTAATTTTACATTTCCATCAACATTCCCACCTTGGCCCCCTAAAGTGCTGAAATTACAGGCATGAACCACTGTGCCATGTCCACTCTTTTCATTTCTGAAAAGAAGCTACTGGAATTTTATTGGGATTGTGTTGAATGTGTAGATTATTCTGGGTAGTATTGACATCTTAACAATTTTAAGCCTTTTTATTCATGAACATGAGATAAATTTTCATTTTATGAGTCTTTTAAAATTTATTTTATAAACGTTTTGTAGTTTTTAGTTTACAAGCAGTGGGCTTCGTCCAGCTGCTGTGTAAACTTCCTTGCGGTTTTGTTTACACAGGTAAGGTTAGAACTGCCTCGGCAATGGTGGACGCCCTTCCCCTCACAGAGCTCAACTATCCCAGGTTGAGCTCAAACTGCTGTGCTGGGTGCGAAAATCTCGAGCCAGAAGGTTTCAGTTTGCTGGTCTTTGTTGGTGTGGGATCCACTGAGCCAGTTCAGTTGGCTCCCTGCCTTCAGCTCCCCTTTTCTCAGGGTAATGGGCAGCTCTGTCTCGCACGCATTCCAGGTACCAGCCAAAACATCTACCTAGATTTGTGCTAGAAGCCTGTGGTGTCGGCTGAAAAGGCCACGCAGATTTGTGCTGGAAACCTGCAGCACTTGTTGGCCTGATGGGTATCTTCTGCTCTGTGGGGTGTAAAGACCATGGGAGAAGTGCAGTATCTAAACTGGAATGCTGGAGTGGCCAGAAATGTCCCTGAAGGCCTGCATTGTGTAGGAGGGGGGTCCTCTGGCCCCTTGCTCTTCCTGGCTGAGGCAACTCCCCACTCTGCCTCCGTTTGCCCTCTTTGAACTACACCCACTTTCCAACCAGTCCCATTGAGATGAACCTGGTACCTCAGTTAGTTGGAAATGTGGAGATCACTTGCCTTCTGAGTCACTCTCACTGGGTCACTGATGATATAATCATATACCTAGAAAACCCTAAAAACTCTCCTAAAGACTGCTAGATTTGATAAACAAATTCAGAGAAGTCTCAGGTTAAATATCATTGTGCACAAATCAGCAGCACTATTATATACTAACAATAACGAAGCCAAGAACCAAATCAAGATCTTAATTCCTTTTACATCAGCTGCAAAATAAATAAAATACCTAGAAATATACTTGACCAAAGAAATAAACAAACAAAAAAATAGTCTACCAGAAAAGCTGCCAAACATTGCTGCAAGAAATCATAGGTGAAACAAACAAATGAAAACACACCCCATGCTCATGGATTGGAGGAATCAGTACTATGAAAATAAAATAATTATGCTGCCCAAAGCAATCTATAGATTCAATGCAATTCCTAACAATGTGGAAACATCGTTTTTCACAAAATTAGAAAAAAATCCGAAAATTTACATGGGACCCCCCCTCTCAAAAAAAGCCCAAATTGCTAAAGCAATCCTAAGCAAAAAGAACCAATCTGGATATATTACATTACCAGACTTCAAATTATACTACAAGGTTATAGTTAATGAAACAGCATGGTACTGACCTAAAAGTAAATACATAGACCAATGAAACAGAATAGAGAACTCAGAAATAAAGCCAAATATTTACAACTAACTGATCTTTGACAAATCACATAACAACATAAATTGGGTAAAGAACAACCTATGTCATAAATGTTGCTGGAAAAACTGAATAGCCACATGTAGAAAAATGAAGCTGGATTTCTATCTCTCACCGTGCACAAAAATAAACATAAAATGAATCAAAAGCCTTAAATCTAAGGCCCAAAACCATAAAAACTCCAGGAGATACCCGAGAAAAAATTTCTGGACACTGGCCTAGGCAAAGAACTCATAACTAAGACTCCAAAAGCAAATACGACAGAAATAAAAATAAAAATAAATGGGATCTAATTAAACTACAAACCTTCTATACAAAAATAAATAAATAAATAAATAGCCAGAGTAAACAGACAACCCACAGGATGGGAGCATATATTTGCAAACTACGTATCTGACAAAGGACTAATATCCAGAATGTACAAGAAACACAAATCAGCAGTAAAAATAGTAATCTTATCAAAATGTGACAAATCTGAATAAACATTTATCAAAAGAAGATATACAAATGGCCCACAGGCATATGAAAAAAATTGCTCAACATCACTAATTATCAGGGAAGTGAAAATTAAAACCACAATGAGATGCCACCTTACTCTTGCAAGAATGGCCACTATTAAAAAGTCAAAAATAATAAATGTTGGCATGGATGTGCTAAAAAGAATGATTTTACATTGCTGGTGGGAATGTAAATTAGCACATCTTCTATGAAACTAGTATGGAGATTCTTTAATGAACTGAAAGTATATGTACCATTCAATCCATTAATCTCAGTACTATCTACTCAAAGGAACATAATTTTTTTTTACGTAATGATGTCAAAAAGACAACTGCATGTGTATATTTATTGCAGAGCAATTCACAACTGCAAAAATATAGAATCAATCTAAGTGCCCATCGACCAATGAGTGAATTTAAAAAATAGTGCTATATGTACACCATAGAATATTACTCAAATGTAAGAAAGAATTAACTAATGTCTTTACAGCAACTTGGATGGAGCTGGAAGTTGATATTCTAAATGAAGTAATTCAGAAATGAAAAACCAAATACTATATATTCTATTCCCAGAAGTGGAAGCTAAGCTATGGGAATAGAAAGGCATACAGAGTGATATAATGGACTACAAAAACTCAGAGATGGTATGGTAGAGGAAGGGTGAGGAATAAAATACAATTGCATATTGGGTACAATATACAATACTTGAGTGCACTAAAATTACAGACTTTCCACTATAAAATTTATCCATGTAATGGAAAACCATTTGTAACCCCAAGAGCTATTGAAGTTTAAAATATATATTTAAAAGCAAATTAATATAGGTAGATATAGCTTGTTTAAAATGCAATTTTGTTGCTAAGGTCAGAAATTTTTGAAAGTGGCTTCCTATTCCTTTCAAATTGCAGTAAAACACCAAAACAACCTTTAGATTTTGAATCTGAAAATCTGTTATTGAGAGAAAGCACATATCATACCTAAATTTAATTACCACAGAGATAAATATATTAGTAGATACAACTGAGAATAAGAAGGTGGAATTGAAATGGGGGTAAAAGGCAGAGAGATTAAGAGGACTGGAGAGACTGAGATGCCAAAAAAGACAAATAAACATACCAGAGCACCCAAGAAAAGTAAGAGTAGGAGAGAACAGTCATAAGGAAGTATGATTGGAATTTATATCATTGTTTCCAGCTAATTCCCTTTTGAAAGCAAAATTATTCACAAAGTTCTTATGTTTGGTTTTTGTTTGTTTGTTTAGTTTAACAAACAGGTAAGAAAATAAGGTTTATTTGGCACAAAAGGCATGCAGAATTGTTTTCTTCTTAAGTTGAACTTTACTGTCATGAAAGAAGCAGCTCATACAGAGAATGGCAGTGTACAAACCTGCATAAAAGGAAACTTGATTGTCAAAAGTAGAAAGGATTTGATTCCACTGACTGTCAGAGAGGCAGGATGTGTGCTTTTTAAGTGGAAGTGAGGCCCTGACATGTTTGGTACAAGGGTAGCTAAAGAAAACAAATGTATTCATAAGAAAGATTTTGCCCCAAAACATGAAGAGTCAGCAGAAGAGAAGTCAGATTTTCTTTTTTTATTGTATTTTTCTCCTCTCCTAAGAATAACCTCTTCTCAGATAACCCATCTGCAAAATGTAATTTAAATAAATGGATCTGTCCTAAAATTACATGAATTCAAAAGAAAATAAACCATCTGAAACTTTTATTCCTATAATTCAACATCTGTTGTTTTTCTTTTCACTTTTTCTTGAACACAGGAAAAATTTTACTCTTGGGCTGCATGAAACATTTCATAACAATTTTTTATAGAAGGATTTTTAAATATTTGAATGATTATGCTATAAAATGAGAAATTCTAAATTAATTTGGGATAAAGCTAAAATGTATCACTTAATTCCTCCCATCTTTTTCTGGTAAATACCTTTGATCATCTTTACCTTCACAGTTCCATCTTTGCCTTCCACAATTCCTTCTGCCATGTTCCAAAAATGTTTAACTTGACTACTGAAAGGTGGGTTTAAATGTATGGGCTTTGCTTGATTATTAATCTTAATTTGAAATGTAAATTTAAGTTTGATATGGTAACTGGGGCCAGGAGGTTGGGAAGGATGCTAGGAAAGAAAAAAGAATGGAATATATGCTGGGTATAATATTATCTTTATTATACTCAAGCAGAATAGAAATTAGCAATTGTCTCAAGAATTCCTGCTGCATTCATTTAATGTACAACTTACATATGATATTTTAAAACATATATTGTTTGGTATTGTAGCTAATTGCATATTTGGCTAATCTCTTACTAGACTGTAAACTATAAGTGTATAAAAAGAAGAATTTTATACACTCTTCCTACAATATTATCTGGCACATAAACATAAAAGAAGCTTCACAAATGTCTGTTAAATGAGGAAAGAAAGGATGGAAGAAGGGAGGAAGAAAGGAAAGGAACAAAGGAGATAGGGAGATTATAAAAGGAATTGGCAGCTACACCTACATGGAGATAATAATAGAAACATAATATTGTTGTCCTCCACATAAAAGAATTAACTGAAGATGCATCTTTTTTTCCCTTAAACTTGTTTTGTCTTCTCCTTCTGCCTCATTTGCCTGTCAACAAACAAGCAAAAAGCAATCAAATAATGCAATGAATGGATAATGGTGAACCACAATTAAAAAAAAATCAGTAACATTTTGCTATGGAATTACTTTTGATATAGTAATTCTTGGCTTAACTTGCAGTTTCCCTACTGTCTTCTTCAGTCCATGTTGAACTCTTCCTATTTCGAAAGTGCTAATGCTTTATGCCATATATTTATACTTACTGCATAAACTTTGTATTTCATTTTATGCCACATGTTCTGTCTAGCTAAATATATTGAAAATTTTTGCAGATATTGGACAGAATAACATTCTTGTATTCCTTTATATCATCAAGTATGATACATTGCAGTACCAGTCATTCAGTAAATGTAATTTCTAAATTAAAATAAAATAATATATAGTGGGGTTTCTATTTATGATAAAAACAAGACTTCCCCCATTATTTTCATTTCTTTTACTACTAAAAAATCCTGGACAAAGCACAATAGTAAAGTATAGGAAGACTCTGTGGGAAAAGGATGTGCTGCTTGGAGACATTGATCTTGAGAAGTGATATGGTTGTCAGTTCCTTGGCTTTCCTTATTGCCTCCCAAATACCAAGGACAAAGTCCTCTGAAATTTTCCAGTCTGGAATTACTATTTGGCATAGACAAAAGAAAAAAAGCTACAAGAAAAATTTATTTCTCCTACAAAAGAAACAGGAAGAAAACATAACCAAATAACAGAAAAGTTCTGGGAATTCTCACACTACTTCAGTCAAACACCAACAAAAATACCACATGCTACTTTCCTGTGGTTTCTGCAGTGCTGAATAAGCAGTAGTTGATTTTCCATTCTATCCCTGACTCCAGCATAAGTAGATAGCGACTTTCTAACTTTCCAACCAGTGGTGTCTGCAGGACCAAGTAGGGAGGTAAACTTACAACTCCCACCTGGCAGAAGACAGCAGTTCTCTAATTCCCAGACCAGAGTAATGTAAATGGGATTCAGAAGCAAACAAAACTTTACTCCCACTAGGCAACAGAGAGACTCAGGGGATGTGAAGTGGGGCAGTTGCCACTATGCTCCATTTCCTCTTCTCTCTCACATCAGCAGAGCTCAAAGGCAATCTGAGTCTCTAACCCACACATGGAATCAATAAGAGTGAACAAAACTGTTTGATCAGGGGCTACAAGGGATTCTAATTTATCTTAACCCTTTTCTCCATGTCAAATAGGCCCAATGGAAATCTGCACCTCTATATCCACCAGGTATCAACCAGGCAGAATGAAATGATGTCAGGCAGGTCAGTTGAAACCCCACCCTATACTACCTCTGATTTCATCAGAGCCCACTGGCGAGCTAAGATTACACTCATATTCTAAGGCAGTAAGACTGCACAAGTTGATGTTTCACTTTGCTAGGGAAATGTCAAATGTGGTTGAACGGGTAGCTGAATTGTCACCTTAATCATTTTCAATCTAGAATTATAAGTCAGTAGTCCACTTTTGACAGGGTGATATTGGCAGAGCCAAGTGGGAAGCTCAATATGCAAACAAACCTGGTCCTTCTGCTACACCTCAACAAAGTAACTGCCTGCAATAACAGAAGATAAACTAAAATTCAGAATCTCATAATATAAATTATCCAGGACATAATTAAACACATATAATACCAAGAGCCAGTAAAATCACATTACGAATGAGAAAAGACAATGAATAGACACCAGAACCAAGATAAATTAAATGTCATAAATTTCTGAAAACAACTTTTAAAAAGCCATCATAACAACACTTCAATGAAAAATTATTAACATTCTTGAAAAAGAAAATCTCAGTAAAGAACTGGGTGTGATAAAAAAAAATAAAATGAAACTTTTTAAACAGAATAACACAATAACAAAAAGAAATTCTGGGAGTAAACGCAGTATTACAGTGGATATGACAAAGGGTTAAATAAGTTCCCAGAGCACAGATCAATGAAATTCACTTAATCTGAAAACCAGAGAGAAGTAGACAGAAATAAGTGTCTCAATAACCTTTGAGACAATGACAAAGAAACCTATTATTTATATCATTAGTGTCCCAGAAAAAAATAAGAGTATGGAACTGAAATAATATATTTGAAGAAATAATAATTTAAAAATTTCCAAATATGGCAAAAGCCATTAACCTACAGATGCTAGAAGCTGAGCAAATTCCGAAAAAGATAAGCATAAAGAAATCCACACAAAGGCACATTATAATTAAAACTCAGAATGGACAAAGAAAAAATCCTGTAAGCAGGCAGAAGTGCTATATTACTTGTAGATTAATACCAATTACAATGAAAACAGACTTCACTTCTGCAACCACAGAAGAAGGAAATGACACAAAATTATTTGACTGCTAAAAGAAAGGGACCATCAACTGAAATATCAAAGTTTTTATCTGGCAAATATATCATTCACAAGTGTGGGGGAAATAAAGGCATTCTCAGACAAAGAAAAACTGGAATAATTTGTCACTAGCAGACCTGCCTTTAAAGAACAGCAAAAGAAGGATCTTCAAATATGAATAATATAACAAAGGAAGAAAACTGAAACATTCAGATAACTGAAAAACAGCAAGAACAAATATTTGAGTAAACACAGTGACTTCTCCATATGAGTTTTCTTAATCATATGGGGTAATTAAAAAAATACAAGGTCTGAAATATAGAACAATAATGTTTTAAATGGGGAAGATAAAGACATCTAAAATGAAGGAAGGTTTCTAAGCTTCTGTTGAACTCAAAATTGTTTATTTCAGTAAACTGTAGGTTACAAATGTGTATTTTAATAACCACAAAAAACAGTAAGAAAACTACACAAAGTGATACACTGCCAAAACAGTGTAAATAAATCAAGCTGCAATTCTAAAGTAAATGACCAAAAAGTTCACTGAAAGGGGGTAAAGTAAGATGATAAAACAAAACTCTACACTGTTCATCCCCACCTCCACCCACTGGAACATCAAATGTTAAAAAGTGTCTGCACACAGAAAAGTATCACCGCAAAAACAAGAAATCAGGTCAACAAACACAGTATCTGGTTTTAACATCATATCGCTAAAAGAGACAATGAGAAGGGCAGGAGAGCCAGTCTTAAATTGTGTATGTCAACTATCCCACATATCCCCCCAAAGCAGCTGAGTAACACAGAGAGAAAATCTGTGCACATCGGGGAAAGAGCACAGTGACTTGGTGACTTTACATGGAATTCGGTGCTGCCCTGTTACAGCAGAGAAGAAAGTCATGCCAGCACTCATGCATGGAGGGAGCATTTGGATCAGCTCTAGCCAGAGGGGAGTTGCCGATCCCAGCGGGTTGGTACTGAGTTTGTTAACAAGCCTCACCACAATGGGATGAAGTGATCTGGGGTCCTAGGTAAACTTGAAAGGCAGTCTAAGACACAAAGACTGCAATTCCTAGCAATTGTAGTCCTAATTGAATACTATACTAAATGCCTAGCAATAGTCCTGATTGAATATTATAATAAATGCCTAGCAATTCCTTCTAGTGCTAAGTTGGACTGAGAGTTAGTGGACTAGGGTGGCATATGACCTAGGGAGACACCAAGTGTTTGTGCTCCCCTCCCCCAACCCCAGGTAGTGCAGCTCACAGCAATGAAAGTGGCTTCTTTTTCCTGCTTAAGAAGAGAAGACAGCAAATGGTAAAAGGGACTTTGTCTTGCATCTTAGATACCAGCTCAACCACAGTAGAATAGGGCATCACCCAGAGTCACAAGAAGCCCATTTTAGGATTTAGCTCACAGATGATATTTCTAGACACACCCTGGTTCAAAAGGGAACCCATTACCTTGAAGAGAAGGACTCAGCCCTGGCAGGATTTATCACCTCCTGATTAAAGTACACTTGGGCCATGAATGAATAACCAGCCGTGGTTCCTAGGTAGTACATTGTGGGTCTTGGGTGAATCTCAAACTTAGTGGCTTTAGGTGTGACCCAGCATATTCCAAGCTTTGGTGGCTATGAGGAAAGTCTGCTTCTGTTAGACAAAAGCAGAGGAAGTAAAAAAGTAAAGGGGACTGGTCATGCAGCTCAGCCACAGTGGGGTAGAGCAAAAAGCAGGCTCTTGGGGTCCCCAGACCCTAACTTAGGTTCTCGGAAAGCATTTCTAGACCCGCTCTAGGCCAGACAGGAGCACACTGCCTGGAAGGGTGAGTCCCTTCACCCCACAGCTCAACTGTGTTTGAGGCTTGTATCTAAGATGCATTCACCGCAAGTAGATAGAAGAACCTTTGGGCTTTAAGTGAATATGAGCAGGTGCCTAGCTGAATCCCCCATGGAACAGTGGTGACGGTGGACACAAACAGAGGTTTCTAACCCTGTGTAAAGAGGAGAAAAGGAAAACAAAAACTTTGTGTTGTAGTTTGAGAGCCAGCTTAGTCACAGTAGAATAGAACATCAGGAAAACTGTTAAGTATTTTGAACCCAATCCTTGACTCACAGACAGCATCACTAGACATGCCAGGGTCCTGGGAGAACTAGTAGCCCTGAAAGGAAGGGCCTTCGACAAGAACCAGTGCATTGCTGGCTTCAGGTCTGGCTCAGTATAGGTCAGCAATAGTGGCCACAGAGGGGTCTGCATCACCACACCCCCACTTCCAAGTGTCTTAGCACAGAAAAAGAGATTTTATTTGTTTGGAAAAAATTTTTAAAAGCAAGAGTTTTTTCCTGGTAATCCAGAGAACTCTTCTGAATCTTATCCAAGACCACCAAAGTGGTACCTCTATGACTCTAAAGAAACCACAGTGTTATTGGGATGGGGACAAAGTGCCTTTAAATACTTGGAAAGCCTTCCTGAGAAGGACAGTCATAAATTAGTTCTGAGTGAATATTATGATAAATGCCCAACTCTTCAATGCCCAGACACTGATGAACATCTACAAGCATCAACACAATACAGGAAAACATGACCTCACCAAATGCACTAAATAAGGCCCCAGGGACCAATCCTGGAGAAACAGATATGAGACCTCTCAGAGAATTCAAAATAGCTCTTTTGAGGAAACTCAAAGAAATTCAAGATAATGCAGAAA
>NW_016108188.1:254687-264387 GCF_001604975.1 Cebus imitator | reverse complement strand
ACTGTAGCCAGTAGAAATATCCTTCAAGCATTAAACACAAACAAATACCTTCCCAAGAAGAGAAAAACTAAAGGCTTTCATCTACAGCAGACCTACCCTACAAGAAATACTAAAGCGAGTTATTCAATTTGAAAGAAAATGATGGTAATGAGGCAGAAAAAATCATCTGAAGGTACAAAAATTACTAGTAATAGTAAGCACACAGAAAAGCAGAATAATATAACACTATAATGGTGGTGTGTAAACTACTCTTAAGTAGGAAGACTACAATAAAACAATCAAAATTAATAACTACAACAACTTTTCAAAACATACACAGTAAATTAAGACATAAGGATTAACAACAAAATGTTAAAAAGCGGGGGTACAAAGCCAAAACATAAACATTTATTATTTTTTATTTTATGTTTTCGTTTATGCAATCAGTGTTGTCATCAGTTTAATACAATGGATTATAAGATAGTATGTGCAAGAATCATGATTACTTCAAATCAAAAAATACAAGAGATACACAAAAAACTAGAAAGAAAGAAATTAAAAAATTAAAGTATACCACTAGAGAAAATTATGTTCACTAAAATCAAGACAGGAAATAAGGAAAAAAGGAAGAGAAGACCATAAAACATTCAGAAAACAAATAGTAAAAACGGAAGAGTAAGTTCTTACTTAATAATATCATTGAATGTAAATGGACTAAACACTCCAATCAAAAGACACAGAGTGGCTGAATGGATGGCAAAACAGGAACGAATTATCTGCTGCCTACAGGAAGCATACTTTATGTATAAAGATACATGTAGATGGAATTATACATCCTAACCAAGTAGGACTTATTCCCGGAAAGCAAGGATAATGCAATGTATAAAAATCAATCAGCATAATACATCACATTAATAGAGTAAAAAGGAAATAAGCACGTGATTATCTCAATTGATGCAGAAAAGTATTTGACAAAATTCAACAGACTTCAAGATGAAAACACTCAAAAACTAGAAATTGAAATTCCTCTATGGTAAAAGGCTGACAGTCTTTCTTCTAAGTCATGGAACAGGGCAAGGATACCCTCTTTTGCCACTTCTACTAAACATAGTACTAAAAGTTCTAGCCAGAGCCATTAAAAAAGAAAAAACAAAAGGTCCCCAAATAGAAAAGGAAGAAGTAAAATTATCTTTGTTTGCAAAAAACATAGTCTTATATTTAGTGAGCCCAAAATATTAAACGCACACACACACAGACACAACACACACTCGCAATTAGAACTAATAAAAAGATTTAGCAAAGTTGTAGAATGTAAAATCCAAACACTCAAAACTCACTTACATTTCTGTCCACTAACAATAAAATCTGAAAAAAAAAATCAGAAAACAGGTCTATTTTCTATAGTCTCAAAAAAGAATAAAACACAGAAATTCACTTAATGAAGAAGGCAAAACATTTGTACACTAAAAATGAGAAAATGCTGCTGAAATAATTTAGTGAAGATACAAATAAATAAAAATATAGGCTATAATATTGGAGCGAAATACTTAATAATCTCAAAATGTCAATGTTACCTACAGGGATCTACAAAGTCAATGTGAACCCTATGGAAACATCCCAATATGTTTTTTGCAGAAATATCAAAATCCATCCTAAAATTTATTTGGAAACACAAGAGACATCAAATAGCCAAAACTGTTTTGAGAAGTAAGAATGAAGTTAGAGAACTCATATTTGTTGATTTTAAAACTTACCACAAAGCTATGGTAGTCAAAACAATTTGCTACTGACATAAAGACACACATGTGGTAATTGAACAGAACAGAGAGCACAGAAATAAACCCTTGAATATATGGTCAATTAATTTTTAACAAGGGTGCCCAGACTGTTCAATGAGGAATAATTAGTCTTTTCCATAAATGGTGCTGGGAAAACTGGGTCTACAGATGTTAATAAAGTTGGACCCTTTACACTATATACAAAAATTAACTCAAAAGCAATCAAGAAACAAAACTTAAGGGGTAAGGCTATAATACTCTTCGAGAAAACTTTTAAGAAAATCTTCATGTTAGACTTGGCAGTGATTTCCTGGACATGACAACAAAATTACAGGTAACAAAGAAAAAAAATAGGTAAAGTGGACTTCATTTAAATTAAAAATTTTTGTGCATTAAGGAACACCATTAAAAGAGTGAAAAAGCAACACACAGGAACAAAGAAAATATTTCCAAGTCACATATCTAATAAGAGATTAGTATCCAGAACATATAAAGAATGTCTACGACTCAACAACAGGAAACAAACAAATTAAAAACCGGGCAAACAACTTGAGTAGAGGTTTCTCCAAAAATACAAGCACATGATAAGACACTCAACATCACTAATCATAAATGTAAATCAAAGTCACAATGAAACCCCTTGATAAACATTAGGATGTCTACTATATACACAAAAGAAAGAAAAAAGAAAATAACGTGTTGAGGAGGATATGGAGATACTAGAAACCTTGTGCACTGTTAGTGAAAATATAAAATGGTGTACCTGCTGTGGAAAACACTATGAAGTTCCTGAAAAAATTAAAAATAGAATTACTGTATTATCCAGCAATTTCACATCTGGGTATATACCCAAATAAAAAAAAAGCAGGGTCTTGAAGATATATTTGTACATTCATGTTCAAAGCAGCATTAATTATAATACTAAAACATGAAAACAACACAAGAGTTTATCAACAGAAGAATGGCTAAGCCAAACATGGTGTACAGATACAGTGGAATGTTATTCAGCCCTCCCTTCATGAAAGAAAGAAAATTCTGCCACATGCTACAACATGGATGAACATTGAGTATATATATTATGCTCATTGAAATAAGTAATTCAGAACAGGACAAATATTGCATAATTCCACTTGTATGAGGTATCTAATGTAGTCAAATTAATAAAGACAGAAAATAGAATGGTGGTTGTTAAGAACTAGGGAAAGAGGAAAATGGGAAGTTAATGTTTCATAAATACAGAGTTTCAGTTTGAGAAGTTGAAAAAGCTCCAGCAATGGATTGTTGTGTTGGTTGCACAACCATGTGAATGTAGCTATTGCCACAAAACTATACACTTAAAATTGATTAAAATGTTAAATTCTATGTTATATATGTATTACAATTAAAAATAAAATTAAGAAATCAATGATTAGCAACAGTACTCTAATGTGTTTGATGAGAATATTTTCCAAGATTTCTGTAGTTTTCACTTAAATACCAGTAGGATCAAAATTCAAAATCCTATTGTTAGAAATAAGGTTAATGGGCTTCACTGACTTTTATTCAATGAAACAGGAAATTTAGATATCAGAAAACTCACAAACTAATAGAAATATCATTGCCCAGCCACTAAATATTAACATCCTTCAATGCTCTATTCAAACTTCTCTTCATTTGTACTCCGTACACTGACATGAAGAAATTTCTTTTATATCTGGAGTTTCAATTATCATTTATATGCAGATGACTCACAAATTTATGTCTTCACTTATCTCCATTTATTTCCTGTCTCAAAGTCACCTCAAATTTGATGTGTCCAAGACTAAATTAATGATCAGCAACTCGATACTTGGTCATTTTTCTATCCATCCCATTGAGTAAGCCATAAAGCCAGGTACTTCACTCCCCTTTAGATCCTATATCCTATTATGAGCTCCCACACCACTACATACTCCTTGGTACTATTTATCTCAGCACTTTCACATGCATTTCGGTATTTGATTAATATCTGTCTCTTACACTAGCATGCACATTCCAGGTGGAGAAAGGCTTTATTTTTGCTCATAATCAAATTCTTAAAATACAACACAGTGTCTAGTATGTGTTTAATAAATATTATTTGAATCAATAAAATGTTAAGCTTTGTACTCATAACTAGGAAATGGTGTGATATAAGAAAAATAAAAATATAATTACTCCCCTTCCCATATATATGAAGATGAGGGTTGTTTATCTAGCAGAGTTACGGGGTTGCAGTTGGATGATCACCTTGAGATTACAGTGGCTATTGTTTTTAAGTTCTGGATCTTAGGTCAGCGTCATAGTGAATGGAGAAAAGTTCCCTTGTCCCCCTTACAGGGTGTGTGTGACAGGGGTGTGGCTCGCTTCTCTGGTGGCTTGTTGCACAAAACCCCTAGGCGGAGCAAGCAGATGGGCAAGTTGGGGGGCTTAACCTCATGGCAGCATCTAGGGGTGAATGTTTACAGCTCCTGAGGCACAGGAGAGCGCATGTTACCATGTGCTCTTTTAGTTTTGGTATCTTTAGGTGGCTTGCGTTAAACAGCTCAATTAGACCCTCTGCCTTATTGCAAGGACAGAGAATTTCCTGTATCCAGAGTTCTTGCCTTTGTATACCAGAAAAACTGGATCATACATGGGCTTGGAGAATGAGCGAAAGGTTTTATTGAGTGGAAGTAGTTCTCAGCAGATGGGGGAGCCAAAGGGAGATTGAGTGGAAAGGTGGTTTTCCCCTAAAGTTGGGCCACTCAGCATCTGGGCTCCCCTCCAAACACCCCGAACAAATTCTGCATTGTTCCACCAGTCAATGCTCTGCCAGTTTTCCTATAAGTGCCTGTCAGTATGCTCTCACCCATCAACATCCTCTCAACATGAAGTGTCTTGTGGGTTCTGCTGGTGTGCTCCTCTGGACATCCAGCCACTTGTGTCTGTGCCTGCTAGGGTGTCCAGTTTTTTTTTTATAGGCACAGCATGGGGACATGGAAGGCCAGGGTTGTCTTGGGAAAAGAACCATTTGACAAGAAAACAGAAATGCCTGTAAGAACCTACATCCATGGGCACAGGCCTGAGCGGGTGGAGCCCTAGCCAGGGACCACACCCTTCCCTTTTCCAGCATTTCTCTGCCCGTTTCCTGTATCTATAGTCTACATTTAACTAAATTTCTTGAACATTTCTAACTTGTCTAGTGCAATGATTCCTGTACGTGCTACCTCCCATTAATACAAATTCAACTACACTGTTCAATTCCTTCATTGGAGAATATTAAATACTTGATACTCACAAATCAGAGTGGAGGTGAAGATCATGCGGATAAAGATGGCATGGTGGAGTTTATCTCAGGGCCCAACCTCCACAGATTCAAGTCCTGCTTTTGCTAATAGTTTTAAATGAGTTTAACACATGGATCTGTTTCCACATTTGCAAAAATAGACACAGTAGTAAAAATACCTTGGCTCTGGAGAACCAAACACCACATGTTCTCACTCGTAAGTGTGAGCTGAATGATGAGAACGCATGGACACATGATAGAGGGTAACAAAACACACTATGACCTGTGAGGGGCGGGCAGGAATGAGTGAGGGGAGAACATCAGGAAGAGCTGCTAATGGGTGCTGGGGTTAATACCTGGGTGATCTGTGCAGGAAACCACCATGGCACGTGATTACCTGTGTAACAAACCTGCACATCCTGCACGTATATCCCAGAAGTTAAAATGAAAGATGATAAATAAATTTTTTTAAAAAGTCATGGTATAAATGTGAAATTAAAAAACTAATACCTTTATATAAATTTGTTGTGAGGCTTATGTGTGAAAATGTCTCCAAAATTATTTGTTAAACTGTAAAATGACGCAAATGTACATAATTATGCTAATGTGACTAGGGTTGGAGTAAATTCTAAAATAGCAATGTGAGTGTGGAGTAAGTGGTTTCTGGCAAAGATAATTTGTGGGTAACTACTTTTTACAGTGCATTTCTGTCTTGTTTTTGAAGTGAATAAAGGAGTGTTTGCAGCAAAGACATATTTTTAGGAGCAGCATCAGGGTTTTTTTGTTTTGTTTTGTTTTGTTTTGTTTTAGGAGTCCCGCTCTGTCGCCAAGCTGGAGTGCAGTGACGCCATCTCGGGCTCACTGCAACCTCTGCCTCCTGGGTTCAAGCGATTTTCCTACATCAGCCTCCCTAGTAGCTGGGACTAGAGGTGTGTGCCACCACGCCTGGCTAATTTTTTGTGTTTTTTTAGTAGAGACAGGGTTTCACCATATTGGCCAGGCTTATCTTGAACTGCTGACCTCGTGATCCACCCGCCTTGGCCTCACAATGTGCTTGGATTACAGGCGTGAGTCACCGCGCCTGGTCAGTTTTTTATATACTCTATTTAACCAATAAATATGGAGCCTGTACTTCTACCACGTTTCAGCTTCCCAGAAATCCCAAACTTCCTCATTGTCTTTCACTCTCCTCTGTAAGGACCTGACACTGACAGGGTGGGCAGTTACTAAGTGTCCGCTGGTTTCCCGAAGGGGTGGTTGTTACGTCATCTTATTGTGCTGCAGCATCACCACGTGCGTGCCCAATTGTGACTTCTCGTGCCCTCTTTAGTATATAAAACAGCACAACACAGACCATCCCACTTGTACCAGGCAGTCCGGGACACCTAGCATCCTGGCCCGAAGTTTTCCAAATTCGGGTGGCTAGATGCCCACTGCTTCCTAAATACCAGCCTTGGGAGTTCAACCAGAAGAGAAAGAAGAGGCCGAAGAGGAGCCATGTACATCCTTTTACTTCTAGCGAGCGGCATTCTGTGTGCCTTGATGTTCGTCTTCTGGAAAAATCGCTTTCAGGTAATGGTGAATGTAAGAGAGATTTGAATTAGATGAAGGTAGATGAATATATGGACTGGGGAGTGTGTATGTGAGAGAGTAAAATATAGTAAAGTGAGAGGTAAGAGAAGATTACCTCATTCCTCTTTTTCGTTGGAAGGAGCCCCAGACTTTCACCCCTTACTCCCGCAATTCCTATATTCTGACCAGTGACTCGACAGTAGTGGTAGAATGCGTGTAACATAATGTGGATTAAAATTAAGGAAATGTATTTCTAAATTTCTCTTCTAAAAAGCCCCAGGTCCCTAAGTTATGTGGTCAGCTTTTCACTCATTGGAGAGTAATGTGCAGTTGTAAGTGCCCATTCCCACCCACCATTTCCCACTTTAAGAATCTGTACCTTCTCTCTTCTCTTGCTTCTCCTCCCCCACGTGTCTGTTTGCTAATCTCACCATCTTTATTTTATGCGCACTTTCTGGGCATTCACAAATAATTCAAGTATGAATGTGGTTTACCTGGTGTTAAAGTCACAAGTGAAGTGCTTTTAGATAAGAGTCAAAGACAGAGTTAATGTGTTTACCTAGTGGTAATATAAGGAAATATAAGGAAAGGATATGGAGCTTTGACTAAAGGCTACTTTCATATATATTTTTTCTCAATCTGGTTTTGGAAGAATATATTTTTGAATTAATGTAGTAATTCAATATATTTTTAATTTCCACCTCTTAGGGGAAATCAGTTTATTTTGGTAACCAAAATTAGCCAAGTTGTTCTATAGTTTGGAAATTGCTTAATTCGATAAACTACATATGTATAATTCCCTTCCTTTACAGAGAAACATTGACAAAATATCAACTGCTGAAATGTCAACTGGCGAAATGTCATCAAATTCAACTGCTCTTGCATTAGTAAGACCCTCTTCTACTAGGTTAATTAACAGCAACACAGGCAACCATCATCTTTTAGTCAACAACCTCCCTCGGGATATTTTAAACACTTTCCCGCACTCCATAGCCATGCAGAAACGAATATTGGTAAACCTCAGTATGGTAGAATACAAACTGGCTGAACTGGAACATATCCTAGTTTCCAGGGGTGTAAGAGGTGCATCAGCTCACTGGAAATCCACCTAAAAGCATACAAGATGTAATGCATGTGGTGGAAATCATTAAAGACACTGAGTAGACTCATTTGATTGTGTGTTGTTACTAAATGACTTATTTGTTAAGAGAGAGGGGATGCCATGTCAGATACGAAAAATACAGATACCAAGTTTCTTACTTATACTTTAATTGATTACACATGGCTAAAATATATTTATTGGGGAAGGAATAAAAGCACAATAGAGAAACAAAAACAGTTCAAAAGTTTCTTAACAAGAAATAAGCTATAGTAAACAGACTCTAGTTGAGATATAGTGATTTTACCTTCACTCAACTGTGAAAAACAGTTGTCATTAATGGTTTACAATACAATATCATAAATTGCCTCCAAGTTTGCATTAAAGTAAGTGGGATTTGATGGAAATGTTTGCCATTATGTAGAATGGTGTTTCTTGCCATTGTTGAACCTGGGTATAATAATAAAAACTATCATTGAGCACCCTACAATATGCCAAGCACTCTGTTAATATCTGTGCTTTACACATTTGTGAAGATAGTTACAAAAACTTTTAAGTATTCTTTGTGGTCAGCTTTTGAAAGGGATTTCTTTCCTTAACACTTTTCCCAATTAGATATTCTTTCATTTAAAATGCCCAGATTGTCCCTGAATTGCAAAAGTCACCTATGGAAAATTGCACACCTTAAATAGTACCAAAATGTGGTTGTGGAATGCATGAAAGATAATGTGGATTAAAGTTAAGGGAAAGTATTTCTAACCTCTAGTTAGCCATCTTTTTAAAATATTATTTTATAAAATCTGGTATAACTAAGGAATTAACAATCTCTTAAAGTTTACTAAGCAGCATTTGACCTGCCTTCAAAGGAAACCTTCAGAATGAGCAACTTCATCTTATACATATGTACATAACTTGCTGAAGTAATTCAATTAGAGGCCTACCTATTAACCTACTTTCATGTCCCCTCCCCTTAGATAAATTACCGCTATAAATTAAAGAAACCCCTTAATTTATTACTCCTTTAATCTTCGATTACAAGAAAGAGAAAACAATTTAAAATATGTAAGAAAAATTCTTCCTTCTATCGTCACTCACTTTCCAAGCACAAAATGTCAGCAGTAGTGCATATGGTACTTAAACTTCTTTAGGTCACAGGTTTCTTTGATATTCTGAAGAAAACCATGGACTCTATCCCTAGAAAAATGCATGTAGAAGTACACACAGAAAATATTCCATATAGTTTCAGTTCCCTGAACGCTTTTTTAAGAAACTTAAGAATTGATGAAAGTTCTCTATATATGTAGGCAGTGTTTATCATCACAGGTTGTGATGCTTAAACCAGTTGTCGTCAGTATATAATATATAAAAAATATATAAAGCTCTTAGTAATATATTTAATTATCTTTTGTAAGGAAACTAGGACATAGGACTTTCTAATTTGACTTTTCTCATTCTTGACAAGTTTGACAAGTTTATCTTCTAATAGTATGTAAGCAAGTTATCACCTGTAAGTAATAACTTATTCATCTAAGACAAAATCACTCTGTCAGTCAGGTATCACAATCATGAAATGCTAGATTTGATTAAAGCCATTTTCTCATTAACATTTAAGTTCATATTCTATTTGAAATGAAACCTATATTTCAGAGAGTATAATGGGCAACTCTTAATTTTGTGAAACACAATAGAAATTAAATGGGTCATAGTTTTGTTCCAAATAACCCACAGAAGGAAGATTGTATATAGGAGAAGTAGTACTAAAATTTTCATTTTCTAAATTTCTTACTGGACATAGGATCCTTATTTTTCTCTTACGTCACTCTTCATAAAGAACGTTAGCTGCTAAGTTCACACAGAAAACATGAACTGTAACAAATACATGACATTTTTAAACATATTTGGATAAAAATATTAAGCTACAGTCCTCTTATAGTATTAATAATACGTTTGTCCATATATTTATCACATTTCTAATTAAGTGGGGCCTTAAGTTTTAACGATTTCTTT
>NW_016108188.1:250504-254464 GCF_001604975.1 Cebus imitator | reverse complement strand
ATTGTAGATTAAGAAAATACAAGTAAATAATATTTTGAAAACTTGTGTAATGGAAAAAGTAACTTTTCTAAGTAATTAGCTCAAAAAAGCCTTAAATGTATTAGACATGATAATATTTATAAAAATATAATTATGATATAGAGACTGTTATCTGTGTCTGTTTTACAGATAGATAACCCAAAAATAAATATACTAAGCACATGACTGAGCACTATGAAATTCACATTTTTATATTGCATTCCTGATTAAATATGAAAAGAATCATACTATCATGGATATAGTATGTACATTTCCCTACTCAGTTAACATACAAATAAAAAAGTTTCCCCCATTCTTAAAAATATCACATTTTTTTTTTCAATGAGATCTCATTCTGGTTTTCTGCTGCCACTAACAGTAGGTATTTCATTGTCAGACTCTTTTTGGGGATTTGTCATGCCTTTATATCTCTCCCCACAATGTTGTTCCAGATATGGACCCCAGTTAGAAGCTGCTCTGCAGCAACTTACAAGGCACCAAAATGCCAAAAAAAAAAGAAAGAAAGAAAGAAAAGAAAACTTCTTGTGTTAGAATTTAAGTGCTATGGTCTGTAAACAAGTAAATATTGAACTGTATTTTTAATTTTTTTTTCTTTACTAACAGACAATAAGAACCATAGAAAGGTAAAAAGTACTCATCTGAATTCTTAATAATGAACAGTGTACCAAGAAAAAAAGTATAATCAAATGTAACTAGTTGTTAATAGAAGTATATTAACTGCTAAACAAAAGTAACTGAGTATGTAAATGAATTCAAAACAAGATATGTAAACCCATTAGAGTAACAGTGTGACTACTCTGTACCTTCACTGACTTCTCAGACATTTCCATGCTGGCCTTAGGATGAGTGTGAGGTAAGGATCTAAATCAGTGTGTACCTGGGATATGTTTCAAGAACAAAGGAAAAAAATTTCCAGGATGAAACCATTGATTTGGATCCATTGTTGTAAGGACTTGCTAATTTATTTAAATTTAAGACTCCTGAACCTACTTTCTCATTTTCATACTGAGATATCATAATAAACTTTATCCCCCTAGACCTCCATGGAAGAAAGATGACTCAGGGTCTAGAGTCGGTTCCAGATATTTAACAGGCTTATTCCAGCATAAAAACACTAGTAGCATGTATATTATAACCAGATAAGGTTTCAAAAGTAGTGACTATGGATATAAAGCAAACAGGTCATTTGCTTTGTGACATCTTCAGGGACAATTCAGCACAGGTATAGATGTCATAGCTGTCATATGCTAAGCACTGTAGCAAGGCCTGGGAATTTAGCAACAAGTANCCACAAAGAGCTTATAGTCTAGTATAGAGAAACACAGAAAATATATAAAGAATATGATAGGAAAGAACAAGTAGTATGTGTCTTTATTCTTGATATAACACCACCTCAGTGCTTACAACCTGGAACAGAACCATACAATGAGAGAGAGAGGGGGAAGAAATCTATGTGCTTAACCTACAAAATCTCTGGTGATGACAGTTATATTGTTGCTATTACATGGCATAATGGTCTATTATGTGGTAGGAAAATATAGCCTGCTAAATCCTACTTAAGTTGATCCACTTTAAACTGAGTAACTGTATAAAATGTCTATTGAAATTTCTTTCCCTTTTGACTTAGATTATGCCTTATATCAGTTTTTGCATTTTTGGTAACAAACCTACTACATATGACTCTAACCTGATAAATAGTTGCTCTCTAATGGCTCTTAGTACACCCTTGAAATGGCCTATTTTAGTTTTTATCAGACTCTTACTAGAGCAAAACTTCCTTCTGTAGCAGGCCTCTCATTATTATGAGGTCTGTTTTTAAATACTTAATTTGAACAGCTCTAATATATTGGCAGTTAGTTCATATAAAAGCTTTTAGAGATTTGAACATAAGTTCATTTCTTGATAAAGACAGTCCATAAGTTGGCAAAAGAGATTGGGAGAGACAAGTGGAAGGCTTGATATTCAGGACATTATTAAGGTTGATAGGTTGAGAGAATGATAAAAACTTAAAACCAGGACCTCCATTCTGTTATGACCTCCATGGTAGTCTATCAGCTTGACCAGAGGGGAGTCATTCATTTAGTACAAGCGGCTGGAGATTTAAACTGCCAGTATTATATATTTGGTATATAATACAAGGAAGAAATTTTATCCTTGAATTTGAGGGTGATGGGGTGGCTCAGGAAAGTGTGGCGCCAGATTTCTACATGATAATGAACTAAAAAATGTTACTTTTCAGAAGAAGATAAACACTCTTCTTTTGAGAGGGGGTTATCTCCTACGTAAAAGAAAGAACTAGCTACTGTCTCTTTTAAAAAACACATACAAAACAAAACAAGTCTTAGTTTTCAGTGCAACATTCAAAAAATATATATGCGGCCATCTAATAATAAAAGGAATTTTAACTCTATTATGAAACACATTACATTTTTTAAGTTAGATAATCAGTTTCAAAAGGACTATTCGGGTTATTTGACTTTGTTTTTAAATAGCTGCTTCAGAAAAGAATGTCTTTTTTAAATTAAAATGTTTCATCACTTGTTAAAATGTATTTTGGATCTGAGTTTGGTAAAGTATTATTTTGCCTGCTGTTGTACTACCACATGCCATTGACTTTTAGTTTCTTAAAGAGAAAAAATTGCCTTTTTACTAGAAAGCCTTTGTGTATCACAGTTTTTCTGTTTGGGAAAATCTAAAGATTTACTGTGGTTAGTCTTACAGAAGAAACGTGGATTTGATAAACTAGTGCCTATGATTTTAACTTATGTTTGATACACAGTAGTAAGGGTTTTATGAATGTCGATTATTTTGTGCCAACAGCCCAGATTTGTCACTTTATGTAAGCAGAAAACAATGAGCTCTGCTTCCAAAGTTATTTAATTTTCTCAGTGTTTGAACGTTGTTTTTTTAGTGTGTTAATAAAAGTATAAAGGATTGGAAAAATATAAATATTCTTAACTAAAGCATTTGCTAGATCATCTTTCTATAAATTTTGTTTGTATAATATAAAACACTCTGAAGAGTTGTCTGTTTTTCAGTTTCATATCCTGAAAATCACATTTTGTAAAACTGGGACCATTCATAATTGTCAGATATTTTTTAAAATTACCTCAATACATCACTTTTATAAAAAAAAGTTTTTTGAAAGAAAATTAGATACATATATGGCCCTAGATGTTTGTATCCCTCTAGAATGATCTAGACTATGTATGTTTAAATTAACTTTTTTATATTTTGAGAGAGTCTCATTCCATCACCAGGCACCAGGCACCAGGCTGGAGTGCAGTGGCGAGATCTCAGCTCACTGCAGCCTCTGCCTCCTGAGTTCAAGCAATTCTCCTGCCTCAACCTACGGAGTAGCTGGGACTACAGGTACATGCCACCACGCCCAGCTAATTTCTGTATTTTTTGTAGATACAGAGTTTCACTATGTTGGCCAGGATGGTCTCGATCTCTTGACCTCGTGATTCACCCGCCTCGGCCTCCCAAAGTGCTGGGATTACAGACGTGAGCCACCGCCCTCGGCCTATTTAAATTAACTTTTTATTGAATGCACAGGTGTCCATTTTTGATGTTATGCATGGTCCTTTTAGATCACATGATGTTTGATTTGCAAACATTTCTATAGCCTAACTTGTATATGTGGTTGCCTCCTTAATAAACAGCCTGACCATAAAAATAAAAAGAATATAATGCCATGTATACCATGTTATGCACTGTTAACAGATGGTTGTCAGGTATAGAAGAAGCAAAGAAGGAGTAATTAATTTCATCTCATATATTCTCATATGATATCATGTGAGTAAATTAGTCTTCACTTTAATCATATGTACTTTGTATAAAGTATAAAAAATTTTAATGCACTTACTTGAAAGATGTTTCTTTAGCCTGAATTATTTTTATGATAGCCATAATTGGTAT
>NW_016108188.1:224157-250463 GCF_001604975.1 Cebus imitator | reverse complement strand
GAGATAATCAGGTAACAAGCCAGAAGATAAACAATATGAAAAGAACTTAAATAAATAAATTTTATTTTTACATTGAATACATTTTTCCAAAATTAATACCAGCATATATTTGTAAATCCAAATACTTGTTCAACACGTATTTCAATAAAATACTAGACCCTATATCAGATTGAAAGCAAAATAATATCTGAAATATCCTGTTATTGAGTTTTTCTCTTTGATTTATAATAGCATGATTTTATTCTATGCCATAAGCTAACCAGCATATAGATTAATACAATGAGAATGTGAAGTATGTTTTAATGGCCATGCTTTTCTCCTTGCTTAGGAACTGCTTCTATTCTTTCCCACTGCATGAAGCTCCCCTTTTAGCACATCAAATATGCACATGCATTTCACACACTAATGGTGTGTATTTACCAAAGCACATTTCACTTTCAGCCTCTTACAGAGGGAAAAAGAAAAAACCTCAATATATGTTTAGGTAATACAGTAAAATCTGAATCTTAAAGTTCAAAACACTTTAAGGCCAAGTTAAAATAGACCTACTAGAAATGTTGAAATATTAAAACTATTTAGAAATTGGTAAAGCAAAACTAAATAAAACCCAAAAATTATCTAGGAGTTTCCTTAAATTTAGCTGTTTTGTTTTACTAAAATCAATGAGAAAACAATAGATTGTAAGAATCCTTATATATAGATCTATAAGTTTAATTTTAAAATTATTTTAATCCGTTTTCGTGCTTCTGGTAAAGACATATCTGAGACTGGGAAGTAAAGAGGCTTAATTGGACTTACAGTTCCATAAGGCTGTGGAGGCCTCAGAATCATGGCAGGACGTGAAAGGCACTTCTTACATGGCAGTGGCAAGAGAAAATGAGGAACATGCAAATACAGAAACCCCTGATAAAACCATCAGATCTCATGAGACTTATTCACTACCACAAGAACAGTATGTGGGAAACTGCATCCATGATTCAAACTGTCTCCTACTGGGTCCCTCCCACATATGGGAATTATAGGAGTACAATTCAAGATGAGATTTGGGTGGGGTCAAAGAGCCAAGCAATATCATTCCTCCCGTGTCCCCTCCAAATCTCACGTCCTCACATTTCAAAACTAATCATGCCTTCCCAACAGTCCGCCAAAGTCTTAACTCATTTGAGCATTAACTCAAAAGACCACAGTCCAAACCCTCATCTGAGACAAGGCAGGTCCCTTCGCCTATGAGCCTGTAAAATCAAAATTACTTCCTAGATACAATGGAGGTACAGATTCTGTGTAAACACAGCCATTCCAAATGGGAGAAATTGGCCAAACGGGGATACAGGGCCCAGGTAAGTCCAAAATCCAATGGGGCAGTCAAATTCTAAAGCTTCAGAATGATCTCCTTTGACCCCATGTCTCACCTCCAGGTCATGGTGATGCAAGAGGTAGGTTCCCATAGTCTTGGGCAGCTCCGCCCCTGTGGCTTTGCAGTATATAGCCCCCTTCCTGGCTGCTTTCACTGGCTGGTGTTGAGAGTTTGTGGCTTTTTCAGGCACAGCGCAAGCTGTTGGTGGATCTACCATTCTGGGGTCTGGAGTACTGTGGCCCTCTTCTCACAGTTCCACTAGGTGGTGCCCCAGTAAGGACTCCGTATGGAGGCTCCAACACCACATTCCCCTTCCATATTGCCCTAGCGGAGGTTCTCCATGAGGGCTCTGACCTTGCAGCAAACATTTGCCTGGCCATGCAGGCATTTCCATGCTTCTCCTGAAACGTAGGTGGAGGTTCTCAAAACTCAATTCTTAACTTCTCTGCACCTGCAAGCTCAACACCGTGTGGAAGCTGCCAAGGTTTGGGGCTTGGACCTCTGAAACCATGGGCTGAAGTATATGTTGACCCCTTTTAGCAATGGCTAGAGCAGGTGGGACACAGGGCACCAACTCCCAAGCTGCACATAACACGGGGAGCCTGGGCCCAGCCCATGAAACCAGTTTTTGTTTTGCCTTAGGCTTCCAGGTCTGTGGTGGGAGGGGCTGCCATGAAGACCTATGACATGCCTTATAGACATTTTCCCCATTTTCTTGTGGATTAACATTAGCATCCTTGTTACTTATGCAAATTTCTGCAGCCAGGTTGAAATGGGTTTTTATTTTCTACTGCATCATCAGGCTGCAAATTTTCTGAATTTTTTTGCTGTTTCTATTTTAAAATGGAATGCTTTTTAACAGTACCCAAATCACTTTTTGAATACTTTGCTGCTTAGAAGTTTCTTCTGCCAGGTACCCTAAATTATCTCTCTCAAGTTCAAAGTTCAACAAATCTCTAGGGCAGAGACAAAATGCTACCATTCTCTTTGCTAAAACATAACAAGAGCCACCTTTGCTCCAGTTCCCAAAAAGGTCCTCATCTACACCTGAGACCACCTCATCCTGAACCTTATTATTTATATTACTGACAGCATTTTTGTCAAAGCCATTCAACAATTCTCTAGGAGGTTTCAAACTTTCCCACATTTTCCTGTCTTCTTCTGAGCCTTCCAAACTGTTCCAATCACTGCCTGATACCCAGATCTAAAGTCATGTCCACATTTTCAGGTATCGTTTCAGCAATGCTGAAATTGATACCAGAGTGGGTCGACTGGTATCAATTTAGTGTATTAGTCCATTTTCACACTGTGGATAAGGACATACATGAGACTAATATGAAAATGAGGTTTAATTGGACTTACAGTTCCACATGGCTGTGGAGGCCTCAGAATCATGGTGGGAGGTGAAAGGCACTTCTTACATGACAGCGGCAAGAGAAAAGGAGGAAGATGATAAAATCATAATATCTCATGAGACGTATTCACTACCATAAGAATGGTATGGGGGAAACCGCCCCCATGATTCAAATTATTTACTACCAGGTCTCTCCCACAACACATGGGAATTATGGGAGTACAGTTTAAGATGAGATTTGGGAGGGGACAGAGAGCCAAACCATATCAAAAATTAAATGACTTACCTCCATTAATTTAATTCAGAAATTTAAATGTATTTTATAATTACTATAAATGTACATAACTACAAGAGAATGGATAAGGGATGGGGGAGTCATACACATGACTTTATAGAAAATAGATTGCAATGTAAATCATTTTAATGTAACATTTTTGCATTTAAATTAAATTCAGGCGTCAAACCTATGTAATCATTGAGTATTAGCTTGTTAAGAGGTCCAGCTAGACCTTCTAAGTTGACAAAGGGGGAAAATTTTATTATGGAGACTTGTCAAATGAAAATATTTAGTGGCATTTTCAAAATCATTTAGCAAAAATATAGAGTATCCAAATATTTTAATTCAGCATTATCTAGTTTCAAACTGCTCACTTTTTGAAATTGATTTCATAATGTTAAAAAATGTAATCCTCTCTACAAACAAATGTGACACTTTAGATTTGAAGGAAATCCTGGGTAAAATTACTTAATAGCTTTTTCTAGGAAAACCTTTGATGCATGAAGGCAAGGAGAACCAAAATACATCTATGAAGCTTTGACACTACCCCATCTCACAACCATTATTTCTAGTCCATAATCACTCTCCATCCAGTGTAGTGTTTATTTTGGTGCTCAGCCATCTACTGTCCTGAAATGTTATTTGAAGATTTTAAGTTGATATTTATGTCTCTGGAGTAAAACAACTTTTGCTCTACCTCAGCTACTAAATAGTAATAATTGTTGATTTTATTAATATAAACCATTGCCCTTACTGACACAGGTAAGTTTCATTTCCTACTTTCAGATGCCAAATACCTTCCTCATTAAGAGATAAAATATGGGTTAAAATATGACTGTTGTTTCTCAGCACAAAGTATATTTAAACTGAATTCCTTGAAGGGAGGATCTGGGTCTTATGCATCTTTGTTTTTTTCTGTGCCTGGCAGAGAGGTTAGGAACATTATTGGTGGCTCAACATATTTTTTTTTTTAGGGAATGGGTGAATTCATATTTTATTTTCATTTATTCTATTGATAAATTTTAAATTATTGATAACTTTTATGTCTACATAAACCTGTTTATTTTCTCAAATGGTAAATGTTTAAACTGATGGTCTCAAAATAATACTGCAAAGGCATTTTAATTTAGGCAACTTGGAGATATCAGCCATAAATACTACAAAACTTGAAAATCATTCATTTTAAAAGTTACTTTGCCTTCAGTGTGAATTACTGTTTATTTTAGAATATATATATTATTGATACCAAGTTCATGGTATATTATTACTTACAATCAAAAGGATAGGCGTAATAACAAACCAGCAAGCTCTCCACCATAGCCAGAATATCCACCTCTTTGCTCCAATCATCATTTCTATATCCTCAATGAATCTGTTCCCTCCTAAAGAAAATAAAGAGTACATTGAGTGCTTGCCAATATTTTCTTCCAGTAACCATTGTGGCATCTATTATATTTCTGTGTCTAAACATTTTTCTGTATCACAACAATGAATCATACACTTGTAATTACCTTTTCTTCATAACATATTTTTGTCCAGTGTATTTTATTTTACTATTATAATAGTATAAAAATGAATACTGTAATTCGGTAATCATAATGAAAACGAATCAAACTAAACTGTCTTAGTAAAACTTGAAAATAATTTTATAGTTACTATTTACCATAAATTCAGATGATTCCTACTAGCTCCAGTATAGCTGCAATTAAAATGTCCCATCCAGCACAGCAGTGGTCAATCAGATGAACCCAGTAAATTCTAGCCTACCAAAAATATATTGATTACTTCTAATTTGATATTTTTGATTAATGAGGTATTCAAATTGAATCTATTAATTTGATCTTGACATATGTTCCTTAGTTTCACTTCCGCTAAAATGTGTAAAGGAATGTTTCAGAAGTAAACCCAAATATGGCTTTAAATGTATCAAAAATCTTTCAATCTATAGTGAGTCACTGGAAAAAAAAAAGCACTTAGAATAGTTGATTATCAGAATGATATGCAACGTCTGTATGTTCTGTAGTGGTTGCCAAGAAATGTAGCATGTGTTTAAAGTCTGTAATCTTTTTGTAACTGAGATAACTGTTCATTATTGGGCCTCATCATCTGCAAAGTAGACTTACTATAAAAGCAATAATCAAGAAAACTGGGCCAAAACCCAGAAAACTTTGATCTAAGTCATGCATGGACTTGTCACTAAGCATCCTCTTAAGCCTTGGTTTATTTAGTTAGGTTATAAAGTATGTTCCAACTAACAATTTGTCTATGAAAAAAAATGTTGTAGTATACCGGAGTCTCACAGATGAGACCAAGGAGAAAAGAAACAAAGCAGCAGCCCAAAGTTATGGAAACCCTCATTTTCTTCATCACTTTGGGAAATAAGTCTTGAATCGTTGTTGTGATCGTTTCTTCAGAGGGGTAGAAATGACATGTTATATGTCAACTTATTTGCCAATATTGTTAATCACATAATTCAATGTACCTTAATCAAATTTACAAATACATGTTGAGAAGAGACTCTGAGCCCTGCTCCTTGCTTTTAAAAACCCATAGGGTTATTTCTTTTGACAGTCACCACTTGTTCTGATGAAAATCAAATGCAGTTCTATTTGTTGTTTTTAGTCGGCTTTATATGATTTTTCACTGATAGCAATCGTAAGGTAACAGTCCCCTGTGAGCTGAATTAGTCTAAAAGGAAGGATTCTAATAGGACTTTTAAATAAGGTAAATATTTGAATCAGCAGTATGGAGACAGAAAGAATTTTAGGTTTAGAAATAAATATGTCCATGAAATAGGGAACTGGCCAAGAGTAGAAAGATGTGTGAATGAAAATATCAGAAAAGATGTTTGTGATTTTCAAGGACTTTAAAAGTCAATCAGAAAACTCTGGGTTTTATCCTATAAACAGAGTTAACTATGAAAATGTTTTATGTGAGAGAGGGGTAGGATGAAATTGTTTTTCAGAATTTCTCTAGTCATGTAACCTAGGTAAATTCCTATATGTCCACAGAACTATGTGCAAGTATGATCATTGCAGCAATGTGTATAATTTGTTTTTTTTAAATAAAATAATTCTAATACCCATTATTATGGTAACAAAGAGATTGTTATTTAATTTGATCTACATGCCTATGTATCAACTGGATTCATAGTTAATGGAAAAACAACTTTCAGAGTAATACGTATGCTATGAAACTTCACATTTATGTGAAATCTTAAAAATATTTATTTATGAATACATGTAAAATGGATATAAACATGGACAGAATAACATACACAATCCATGGTAACAGTTGCTTCTAGAGAAAAATGTGAACTGTATAAGGGAGATAAGACAGAGGACTTCAAATTCACCTTTAACAGTTTATTTTTTAAAATATCTGAAACAAATATGATAAAATATTAATGTGTATTCCTTTTGAGTGTCAAGTACTTTTCTGTGTTTAAATTTAAGTTAAAACATCTTTCAGAAAGGTCATTCCAAAATTAACAGCTAGGAGGACAATATGGGTCATAAAAGCCTGTTTTCAGGTAGAGGAAACACAAATGAAATATAAGACGGAAATGGTAACACTGACAATATTACCAACTGAGAATCGAGACCCAAATTTAAAAGCTTGAAAAAAAATCCAAAACGGACCTCCTGGTAGTTTGACTAGAGCTTCTGGATAGGCAATGAATGCCAAATCAAAACGTACAAAAAATGTATGATATGTTAAATTAGTTACCAAGAATGTCCATGTATTTAAACATTTAAAAAATAAGATATTAGAAAAATGTCATCTTATTTGGCAACACAATCCATGACACAAATTATTTACGAACTATTTCACTTTCCTTTTTAAAAACATTTGATTTGGTTAATTTGTGCTTTAAAGTTAGGGAGTTCACTAAGATTTCTTTAAAGCTGTACACTCAAAGTCACTTGACTCTCTTACCTTTATGATGTTCATGTGTTTTAAATATTCAGACTCAATACTGTAACTGTATATAAAGAATTTGTATATACATTGTCTTTCTCTTATAATGCATGGGAAGTGCCTAGCATGATGCCTGAACCTTCTGGTTGTACAGTAAGTGGTTTATATTAAGGACTAAACAAAATCTGGGAGAACATTCTATTTTCGTAAGCAATGTTTTCCTAATATGCTCCTGTTTACATGGATAATCTAAGAATTATTATATTATTAAATTAAAGCAACCAAATTATATAAAACTATGATGGTTAACACTGAGTGTCAACTTGACAGATTTGAAGGATGTAAAGTATTGATCCTGGGTATGTCTGAGGGTGTTGCCAAAGGAGATTAACATTTGAGTCAGTGGGCTTTGGAAGGCAGACCCACCCTTCATCTTATGGGCACAATCTAATCAGCTGTCAGTGAATGTAAAGCAGACAGAAAAACGTGAAAAGGTGAGACTAGCCTAGCCTCCCAGCCTACATCTTTCCCTTGTGTTGGATGTTTCCTGCCCTCAAACATCGGACTCTTTTAGTTTTGAAACTTGGACTGGCTCTCCTTGCACCCCAAACTTGCAGACAGTCTATTGTGGGACCTTGTGATCATGTAAGTTAATACTTAAGAAACTCCCCTGTATATACATATATATATATATACACACACACACATACACACACACATATATACACATATATATGTGTGTATATATACTTTTTTATACTTTATACACACACACACACATACATATACTATTAGTTCTGTCCCTCTAGAGAACCCTAATGCAAAGACAAAATGAAAAAGAAAATGCAATACTCTAAATTATAACTGTTTTAAGTAAATTTCTGTCAACTATATTAGAGTTTCATAAGTGAGATACATTGAATTAATGAAAGTTGATAATACATGGTATGATATACCTGATTTTACAACTTGAGAAAATTCCTTTCTAGATATATGAACCATTTGGCCCAATATAGAAAAAACAGCAAATCCAGCTAACACACTAGTGAGACAGTTTGTAAAAAAAAAAACTACCATGACATCAGAGAAGCGGTTTAGAGTACAGATGGTGAGGAATAAAAAAAATCTAAAAGAAACAATTCTCAATGCCAACAAACCCAAAAAAGAAGTTCTGTTGTGCTGTGTTGGAGAGTAGAGGGGTGAGAAGATTAAATTGTATGTTTCACAAGGAGCTTTAGGTTTCACTCTGATTTTTTAAAGGTATTAGAGACAGTGAAACAGTCCAATATAAAAGTATCATATAAATTTTTCAGAATGATTTCAAGGAAGTAAAAAACCCATATATCTTGGCTTTTAAAATCCACTAAAGGAATATCAAACGTGCTTTCCAACTATGCTCAAAATCATGAGTTTTAAAGAAAATGGTGAATCTGCTTCTTAGGGAAAATGTTGCAACTATAACAAGATAGTTTAATATAACAGAAATAACTGAAACAATTGTACATTAGTTCATATTTATTAAAAAGTTTACTATTTCCAAGTGCATTAACATATTTTATCTTGTTCAATAACCAAACATAGAAAAGGTGATGAATCCCAACTTCCATTTTATTTTTTATTCACCATCCAAAATGGTCTTCAAATGGGGAAGAGATTAACCAACAGGGATACAAAGATTGAGGGTCAAGATAAATGAAGAAACATATTAAGATGGCCTATGGACACATCAAAGTATATTAAGCTACAAGACTATAATAATAAAATTCTGTAGATCTAAAATGATTTTGGCGATGGAATGCTTAATCCATGTCATATTTATGTTTTAACTTTACAATTCACTAGGAAAAATATGACAAACTTTGGGGATATTAAATTTTGAGGAAAATTAAAATGTATACTAAACCACTAACCTTTCAACAGTAATCTCTAAAGCTACTATGAGTTTATCCGATAAATCACATAGTCCTAGTCATCAACTTGCAGGTATTTTTGAATGAAATATTATTTTTCAGATTAGTAAGTCCAAAATTTTGTTGGTCAAATAGAATTCATTTACATGAATAAAAAATGACTTTTAAAATTCTATTTCTGGCCTAGGGCAGTAGCTCGGCCTGTAATCCCAGCACTTTGAGAGACTGAGGAGGGTGGATAACCTGAGGTCAAGAGTTCGGGACCAGCCTGGCCAACATGATGAAACCCCGTCTCTACTAAAAATACAAAAATTATCCAGGCATGGTGGTGAGCCTGTAATTCCAGCTACTTGGGAGGCTGAGGTGGGAGAATTGTTGTATCTGGAAGGCAGAAGCTGCAGTGAACTGAGATCATGCCACTGCACTCCACCCTAGGCAACAGAGAGAAACTTTGTCTCAAAAAAAAAAAAAAATTCTATTTCTAAAAATTATCTCACTATCAATAAAAGAGCATTAATGGCATGTTAAATATTAGCTAAATCAGACATCCTAGTGGATCGAAACTAGTAAGTTTAGCTGTATTTTTTAATGGAAGCTACTACATTACGATATTCATATGGAACCAAAGACTTTTGGCATTTGCTTTTAAGATTTACCTACTCAGATAATCTGAAATCCAAGTTAAGACTCACCTCAGCTTCCCTAAGTTTTGTGAAATTTGACTGTGCTCCAATATAGTATGAAATGCCTTTTGAAGCACCCTCCAGAGTTGCACCTCGTACTAACAAGATCAGTAGGACCACATAGGGGAAAAGAGCTGTAAAATATACCACCTACCAAGAAAAGTAACCAAAAATTAAAAGTTATTTTAAAAATCATGATATATAATTGTATACAAGTAAAATTATTAGGAAGTTGACATCATTTAAATAAAGTACTGGGATTTCATAGGGTCTGATGATATACCAAAGTTAGCATAATTTCTTATTTGTGTTCTCACCACTCTCAAATGATCCATTTAAAAAGCACTTTGATGTGTTAATCAGCATTTCCTAGGTTTAGGTTGTAAATAAATAATACATCAGCAGTGATAACATGGGATCTAAACGCAATACTTTCCTAAATATATCCTTATACGTGTCTGAGGAGACTGAATGTCTTCTCTCAGTAAATTACTGCACTGAGATGAGGAGGCAAATGATTATAAACCCTGCAATGGTTAATATATATTCAGCCTTCAAGATGAAGGAAAATATTTTCTAGAAGATATCCAAATCCCAGAAAAGCATATTGAAGTGAATACTGGACACTTGTTACTGTTATCCTTACAGCTACCATTAACAGAGTTTGATAGCACACACGCAAGTGCACTGCTTCTGTACTAGATAACACCTGGTTTTCGATGAGCAGATTGCCTTTGAGACCAGCTTTGCCTTAATATGGATGTTTTCTTTGATCCATAGATGTCCTATGTTTTATAATACACCCAAGGAGACAACGTTAAAAAGTCATTCAGAGACCAATAAAAATTAATTGCCTGGATAAATGGCCTTTAATGGACTCTTCCAATATTAACATCAAAAGGAAACCAAGGATTTAAAAAATGTGCAACTAAAACATTTTAGAAAGTTTAACTGGATTTGTGATATCACAGTATTTTTGTTATGTAACAGCATGTCTCATTACAACTTAACATTAACTTAATGTGCTGGATATTGTACTAAGAATACAAAGACAAGATCCCCAGTTATTCCTGTCCTCCACCTTTAAGGACATTTCCATTGACCAGTTAAAAAACACAGACATGTTTTTTCTAGGTATTGTGCAATTGTTCACAGAGAAAATTTTACGTTGTTCTTAATTAACCATTATTCTCCCTGAAAGTTTATAAAAGTGAACAATTAAGTGGAAAAATATAACACTATGTTTTTCAAAAGAGGCCCTTTCCCTGTGTCCATTTTAGCAATCTTTAAGACAATGAATACATAATGTATGTGTATACACACACACACACACACACACACACACACACACACACTTCTCTCTCTCCAACTTGGGGATTCCTGATACTATTACTCTATAGAACAAGGATCTAGACTTTTCAAACCAAACATTGCAATATATTATTCCATTCAAAATACTTCTTTATATGGTAGGATAGAAAATTTTATAATATTCTTTCAAGCCTCAGGATGCTGTATCAGCTAAAAGAGTCTAATTTTTGAGTAATTGTACAACTCTAGTGGTAGTTATTATTTTGTTTGTTTGTTTTGTATTTAGCAAAACAGAGATCCTATATATTTACTTACAGCTTAAGATGACTACTTAGGAAGCTTTTCATACATTTGAATGCTTCCATTATAGAAAGAAAACTGCTTTGATAATGCTTGACACTGAACTACAATGAAATTGGAAAGCTGGTATATCACTATTTAACGCGTTTTTCAAATTACGTTGGGAGGAGACTTGATTCCTTTAAATAGCACTGCTACAACTATGAGCCAAACCAGAAGACAACACAGTGCTAAATACCACACAATCACTGCAATCTCATCCATTCGATTTGACTGTTGGAGCACGACTTTGCTGAAGCACATAAGCCATTTTCTGATCACAGAATCACTTGTGTTAAAGAAAATACATTGAATTTTGTAACATAATTTATCCAGGGGGAAGCTTCATGAATATTGTATCATTAATATATCAATTTCTGATGAGCCTTTTTTGATAGATAATATCAATATGCAGGGGCAAGAACATTTCATTAAAAGGCCTAGGCTCTGAACTTTTGAAAGTCTAGATTCCTCCGAACTTCAGAGTAATCAAAACTTCAGTCAATCCAGAGTTTCAAAACCCTAGTATTCTCTACTTTGGTTAATGGGTGTGCAGTTAGATGTAAATTCTCTGATTTTATACAACTTTTTCCCAATTTCTGTTTATCCACTGATTCCTGCATTTTTACATTTTGTAACTGACTGTAACCTCCTATCTAGGAATACTCTAGGTCTTTGCTACATCAGCCCCAGAATGATCAAACTTACTGAACGTGTACATATTCCCCATTTCCGCCAGTCTAATCCTTCTATAAATGAGATCTTATTTGCATACTATAAAATGCATCATTTTAAAGTATACAACTTAGTGTTTTTTAGCATGTTCACAACCATGACCACTTTCAAATCTCAAAATATTTTTACCACCCCAAAAGGAACCCTATTCCCAGTGTTACTACCCAATCTTTCTTTTTCTCAGCCCTGGTAACCACAAATCCACTTTCTGTCTCTGTTAAATTTGCCCATTCCTGTCATAAAAAAGTAATCGTATAACATTTGGCTTTTTATCTTTGGCTTCTTTCACATAGCATAATGTTTTAAAGGTTCATCTATGTTTTAGCACAAGTCAGTACTTCATTCCTTTTTGTGGCTTAATAATATTTAATTATGTAGATATATTTTGCCTATACATTTATCAGCTGATGACATTTGGCTTGATTCTACCTTTTGGCTATTATGAATATTGCTGCTAGGGACATTTGTGTATGCCTTTTTGTGTAGACTTACTTTTTTAATTATCTTGGATATATAACTAGGAAAGAGATTGCTGAGTCACAAGGTAACTCTGTTTAAAATTTGAGGACCTGCCAGGCTCTCTTTCAAAATATCTACACCTTTTTACATTTACACAAGCAAAGTATGGGTTTCTTGTGTAAATGAAAAAAGGTGTAGATACTTTGAAAAAGAGTCTGGCAGCTCCTCAAACTTTAAACAGAGTTACCATGTGACCCAGCAATTTCTCTCCAAGATATATACCCAAGATAATTGAAAATGTAAGTGTACCATTAGAGTTAACAGACAACCTACAAAATAGGAGAAAATTTTTGCAATCTATCCATCTGACAAAGGGCTAATATCCAGAATCTATCAGGAGCCTAAACTAATTTACAAGGAAAGAACAAACAATCCCATCAAAAAGTAGGTGAAGGATATGAACAGACACTTCTCAAAAGAAGACATTTATGCGGCCAACAAACATATGAAAAAAAAGCTCATCATCACTGGTCATTAGAGAAATGCAAATCAAAACCACAATCAGATACCATCTCATACCAGTTAGAATGGTGATCATTAAAAAGTCAGGAAACAATAGGATGTGGATAAACAGGAATGCTTTTACACTGTTGGTAGGAGTGTAAATTATTTCAGCCATTGTGGAAGATAGTGTGGCAATTCCTCAGGTATCTAGAACCAGAAATACCATTTGATCCAGCAATCTCATTATTGGGTATATACCCAAAGGATTATAAATCATTTTATTATAAAGAAACATGCACATGTATGTTTACTGCAGCACTGTTCACAATAGCAAAGACTTGGAACCAAGCCAAATGCCCATTAATGATAGACTGGAGAAAGAAAATGGGGCACATATACACCATGGAATACCATGTAGCCATAAAAAAGGATGACTTCATGTCCTTTGCAGGGACATAGATGTAGCTGGAAACCATCATTATCAGCAAACTAACATAGGAACAGAAAACCAAACACGGCATGTTCTCATTCATAAGTGGGAGTCAAACAATGAGAACACAGGGAGACAGGGAGGGGAAGATTATATGCCAGGGTGTGTCAAGGGGTGGTGGGCTAGGGAAGGGATAGCATTAGGAGAAATACATAATGTAGATGATGGGCTGATGGGTGCAGCAAACCACCATGGCACATGTATCCCTATGTAACAAACCTGCACATCTGCCCATATATCTCACAACTTAAAGTGTAATAATAAATTTTTTGTTAAAAAAGTATGTGGTTTTAATTTCTCCACATTCTTGCCATCATTTGTTATTGTCAGTTTTTTCGACAGACAATCCTAGTGGGTGTGAAGTGGCATCCCACTGTGGGATTAATTTGCATGCATCTGATGACTAATGATGAGCATTCTTTCATGTGTATATTGGCCATTTGTATATCTGCTTTGAGAAATGTCTTTTATAACTTTTGTTTTAAATTTAAGGGTACAAGTAGAGGTTTGTTATATAGGTAAACTTATGTTATTGGAGTATAAATTATTTAATTATCCAGATATTAAGCTGAGTATCCATTAGTTATTTTTTTCTGATCCTCTCCTTCCTCCCACCTAATGTGCATTGTTCCCCTCTATGTGTCCATGTGTTCTCATTGTTTAGCTCCCACTTATAAGTGAGAACATACAGTATTTGGTTTTCTGTTTCTCTGTAAGTTTGCTAAGGATAATGGCCTCCAGCTCCATCCACATCCCTGCAAAGGACATGATTTTGTTCATTTTTGTGGCTGCATCGTATTCCATGGTGTATTTGTACTACATACTCTTTATCCAGTCTATCATTGATGGGCATTTAGGTTGATTCCATGTCTTTACTATTATGAATAGTGCTGCAGTGAACATACACATCCATATGTCTTTATAAAGAAGACATAAGTGTGGCCAACAATCATATGAAGAAAAGCTATATGGCATTTATAATTTTAGGTTTTACATTTAAGTTTTTAATTCATTTTGAGAAATTGGACCCCTTCCTTATACCATATACAAAAATTAACTCAAGAAATGTCTTTTAAAATTCTATGCTGAATCCTTTGTCTTTTCATTATTGAATTCCAAAAGTTCTTTATATGCTCTGAATACTAGACTCTTATATATGATGTGTAAACATCTTTACCCATTCAGTAGGTTGTCTTTTTACTTTTGATAATGCCCTTTGAAACACAAAATATTTTAATTTTGATGAAATAAAATTTCTCTATTTTTTTCCTGGTGACTTATGCTTTTGGCATTGCATTTTGAAAAGCATTGCCAAATCCAGGGTCATGAAGATTTATGCCTGTCTTTTAAAGAGTTTTAGAGTTTAACTCTTAAATGTGAATATTTGCTCCTGTTTGAATTAAATTTTATATATTGTGTAATAATATTTAGAACTCATTTTTTGTATGTGGGTAACCAGTTGTCCAGAAACCATTTGTTGAAAAGACAATACTTTTTTGTGAGTCAAATAAATTTCTGTTTATTATCAATTAACCAGTCCATGGTATTCCACTATAGTAGCATAAAATGGACTATGACATTACCTTAGGCACTGAATTTTAGAAACTTGGTCATTTCATTATGTTAAAACTGTATTAGTTAGGAAATATTATTGTAAACTCCACAAGAAATGTTGTTAATTGAGAAAGCAGGTATGTGTCAGCAAATGCATATGCTTTTTTATTTGATTATTTCTCTAATTTAGAAAGAGTCCTGCCTAAATTCACTGTGCAAGTATCCCTGATCATAAAAAAAAAAAAAAAAAAGTGCGCTAGACAAGGATGCCCTCTCTCACCACTACTATTAAATATAGTATTGGAAGTTCTAGCCAGAGCAATCAGGCAAGAAAAAGAAATGAAGGGTATTCAATTAGGAAAGGAGGAAGTCAAACTGTCTCTATTTGCAGGTGACATGATTGTATATCTAGAAGACCCCATTATCTCAGCCCAAATCTTCTCAAACTGATAAGCAACTTCAGCAAAGAATGGGAAAAAATTTTTGCAATCTATCCATCTGACAAAGGGCTAATATCCAGAATCTACAAAGAACTAAAACAAATATACAAGAAAAAAACAAACAACCCTATTCAAAAGTGGGCAAAGGATATGAACAGACACTTTTCAAAAGAGGACATATATGAGGCCAACAAACATATGAAAAAATGCTCACTGTCACCGGTCATTAGAGAAATGCAAATCAAAACCACACTGAGATATCATCTCACGCCAGTTAGAATGGCGATCATTAAAAAATCTGGAGACAACAGATGCTGGAGAAGATGTGGAGAAATAGGAACATTCTTACACTGTTGGTGGGAGTGTAAATTAGTTCAACCATTGTGGAAAACAGTGTGGCGATTTCTCAAGGATTTAGAAATAGAAATTCCATTTGACCCAGCAATCCCACTATTGAGTATGTACCCAAAGAACTATAAATCATTCTACTATAAAGACACATGCACACGTATGTTTATTGCAGCCCTGTGTACAATAGCAAAGACCTGGAACCAACACAAATGCCCATCACTGATAGACTGGACAAAGAAAATGTGGTACATATACACCATGGAATACTACGCAGCCATAAAAAATGATAAGTTTGTGTCCTTTGTAGGGACTTAGATGAATCTGGAAACCATCATTCTCAGCAAACTGACCCAAGAACAGAAAGCCAAGCACCGTATGTCTCACTCATAGGTGGGTGTTGAACAATGAAAACATGTGGACTCAGGGAGAGGAGCATCACACACAGAGGACAGTTGGGGGGGTAGGGGAGAGATAATGGGGGGTGGGGAGGGATAACATGGGGAGAAATGCCAGATATACTATAAGAGTATGCACCTAAAGTAAAATAAATAAATTTTAAAAATATTTTTTGAAAATTGGGAAAAATACGTTAAGAATCTACTATGTGAAAATTACTGTAAAAGCATGTAAGCAGTACAGAGATATGTAAAATATAGGCTTCTCCTTTAAGAATAATACAAAATTATTTTATCATTAGCATATGCACACAAAGCATAATTAAAATAAGAAACAGTGTTTAAAATTACATTCATATATTTATTTAGCACTTAGTTACTGATCAGCTGCTTTTTTGCATTGTGTAAGAATCCAATGGTGAACACTAACACTGAAGTTTATGCCTTCATAGTGTTTACAGATTTGGGGATAATTAGATAGATCAGTATAAAATAATAGGACAAATGTTGTAACAACTGACACAGAAAGAGATGTAATTTTCTCTTGCCATAGTTCAAGGCTGAATTTATTCTTCATATTAGATGCTGTTTAGAATAAATAAGTTGGTTAGAATAAGTGTTGACAGGAAGAGAAAACAATTGAGGGAGGTAATTAGCATAAGCCTAGACCCTCCTCTAAAAGTTACAGCATTGAAGAGTTACTATCTCAACAACTTGAGTTTAAGCATTTTGAGTTTAAAATTTAAATATATTTATGATTTTAAAATGCCTTTCAAATTCTACCTCACCCAGTACCAGAAATACCAGAAACTGCTATTTGGACATAGAAAGGGCTCAATAGAGTTCTATCAATTTATTAATTTATACTCATATATCCATTTATTTGCCTTTCCAAATTCTTTATTTTTTTTCTTCCAACATTTATTTAAGTTTCGGGGGGTTACACGTGCAGGTTTGTTACATGGGTAAATTGTGTGTCATTGGAATTTGGTATACAGATTATTTCATCACTCAGATAATGAACACAGTACCCAATAGGTAGTTTTTCAATCCTCACCATCTGTTAGGGACAAGCTGCTTCAGAAATCCCCCTCCACCCAAGCTGACCCCTTCCCACTACTCTGATTGCTCTGCAACTGCATTTCTGAACTCCCACCTAGGCACCACATCAAGGCTGTCAGACCTGCTACAATTAAGCAAGGCCTGATTGCAGCCATCCAGGTAGCTTCGGGGAGGACAGGAAAAACAAATGTTTGTTATCCATACTTGTAAATTTCCGTTTGACACATACCTGCAAAATCCTGGCTTTAAATTTTTAAACTGCCGCCACAAAAGTCACAGGATGATGTATTGTAAGTCTGTCACATGTTAACAAACTATCTCTGTGCCTATTAGAAGCTGATAGATTGTCTTAGTCCTGAAACTCCCTTATGCACCTCTCACCCCGTAAAACCCCCCCCTCGTTTCGTAAGCATAAGCTCGGGTCTGTCTCCTCTGACTATTATGGGGCAGCCCGGCGGGTTAATAAAACATGCCTACCTGACTTGGGTCTTTTCTCCTTTCTCTCTGCTACCCTTACACCCTCCTCCCAAACTCCACCTTCAAGTAGCCCCAGTGTCTACTGTTTCCTTCTTTGTGTCCATGTGTACCAATGTTTGGCTCCCTCTTTTATGTGAGAACATGTGGTATTTGGTTTTCTGCTCCTTTGTTTATACACAAAGGATAACGAACTCCAGCTCCATCCATGTTGGAAAAAGTGCGTGTAAGTCGATTTGCCTTATAATAGAAGCTTTAGCATCATATATATTCTATAGGTGTGTGGGGTCATTTTTTGGCTGTATTTAGACTTCTAATGTGCTCTACAATTACTTATTGGTTTATTTTCAGAATATTCCTGGGGTATTAATGGTTTGTGGCAGAAGATGAATAGCTAGATATAGAATCAAACACAGTATAAGACATTAGAGGGAAAATGAAAATGATTCATCATAAGAAATGATACCTCTGGGCTGCATGCTAAGGCTCATGCCTGTAATCTCACCCCTTCGGGAGTCCAAGAAGCCAGATCACTTGAGGTCAGGAGTTTGAGACCAGCCTGGCCAACATGGTGAAACCCTGTCTCTACTAAAAATACAAATATTAGCCAGGCATGGTGGTGCATGCCTGTAATCCCAGCATCTTAGGAGGCAGAGGTGGGAGGGTCACTTCTGCCTCCGGGGAAGCAGAAGTTTCAGTGATCCAAGATCATGCCACTGCACTCAGTTGTTGGTGACCTAGTGAGACCTTGCCTCAAAAAAAAAAAAAAAAAAACCTATTTCAACTTAACTTCGTAGAATTTCAGGTGGTGAGGAAGAAAAAGCTCTAGCTGTGGTGCCAGATAGATTTGGGTTTCACCTGTGGCTTTACAATTTTCTAGTCATTGTGTAACAGAAAAATTTTCTTAACCACCCTCACAGGGCATGTGACGGGTGTGGCTCACTTCTTTGGTGCCCCACTGCTGAAACCCTAAGGGGGAGCATACAGATAAGCAGGTCATGGGGATCATTTTTGGGCTCCAACCCCATAGCAGTGTCTAGGGTTTAGTGTTTACAGCTCCTGAAGCCTCAGTGAGTATGTATTACAGTGTGCTCTTGCAATTTTGCCATCTGCAGGCAGCTTGTGTTAATTAGCTTAATTAGACCCTCTGCCTTACTGAGGACTTTCTGTATCCTGCGTTCTTGCCCTAATGTGCTAGAAAAACCAGATTATATGTGGGCCCTGAGAATGAGAGCAAAGTTTTGAGTGGAGGAAGTACGTTCACTTAGGTCTTTAGACAGTCTCCGGGGTGGAGTCCTCACCAAGGACCCTGCCCCTCTCCCATATCATTTTTCCCCTGTGAAGAGGTACATCTAACTGCTCTTAGAATATGGATGAGAACCACCATCAGCTACTTACTGCTGCCAGTGCACATTGTTTTTGGGAGAACAGCAGTCATATTCTTTCCAGAGGTCTATCTAAGTGTTACTGGCAAAGGGGAACCATTGTCTGAGGCTCCAGTTGCCTGACTGGAGTTAGATGGCTTCTAGGTGAGAAAGAAAAAAAAAAAAAAAAAGAAGTTTTATAAGGTTAAATATGTATGGATTAAATATGCATATTATACAAGAAAAGAATTTAGTGCCAGAGATTAGAGACGAGAATATACTAACAACAACCTTGTACCTCAAGCTGTTTCACCCTGGTGAAAGAAATTAGACCTTGTATAAGAGTGGCTAAACTTAAGAAGTGAGAGAACTTTTCTTGCCATATCTTTAGCAGTTAACAGATGTAACCTGGGAATTTGGGGTTTGTGGGCATTCCTCGTGGCCATTAAGGCCTCTGTCTCTTTCCTGTATTTCCTCTCTCTCTTCTGGGCCTCCTTATTTCTATTACAAAAAAATGAGGTGGCTACTTTCAGGAGGCTCTCTGAAGTACTATCTGGTCCTAGGGCCTGTTTGTAGCTTCCTCCTGGTGTCAGGAGCTGCCTGAGTAATAAATTTATCCTTTGGGATTAGCTGTCTCTCGATTGAGTCAGGAGATAGAGAGGTGTGTTTACCAGGGCCTCTCTTAGCCTTTCCAGAAAGGCAGTGGGATTTTTATCAAATCCTTGGTCAGTCATGGACAACTTACTATAACTGAGAGGCTTGGTCCTAGTTCTACGTAAGCCCTCCATTATGCACACCTGAAAGTGTCTCCTCTTCCAGTCTCTCAATTCATCACTGGGATTCCATTTAGGGTCATTTACTGGTCCTGCCTCTTTTCCAGTTGAATAATGTCCACTCCCTTTCCTGATGCTATATGGGATACAAAGCTCATCCCCAAATCTCTCTGCTGCTTGCAGAGTGGCCTGCTACTCAGTGTTCGTCAGGGTCTAATTCAAATATTTGGGTGAAATTCTGGAAAGCCTCTATATATTTATCAGGGTCATCTGAAAATTTTCCAGAATCCCCTTTAATTTAAATCTTGTAGGGAGAAGGGGACCTGGACTTTACTTGGCCCAAATTCACTGGGCACCTGTTGCAAGGGCAAGAGTGAAACTGGGGCTGGTTTAGAATGAGGATTTCTTGGAGGGGGAAAATGAGAGGCTGAAGCTGGATAGGGAGGTCAGGATGGACTCAGAGGAGCAGGGTTGGAGGGAGCTGGTGCTTCTGCTGGGGGTGAATCTGGGACTCTTTAATTCCCTGGGCTTGCCCCTTGCAGCCTTCTCTGAGATGGTAAACAGGAGGACTGGATCAAACCTACACTGCCAGCAAAGGTGTGGATTGCCTTGGAAGATATAGAAAGCCTGCACATGTTGAGACAGACAGGTAGGAAGGGCTTCCTGGTAAAAATTCCATCTGGCCTTTGCACGAGGAGGAGTGCACACTGGGGTGAAGCCACAGAAGATTGCACCATTTGCAGCTGTGTGGCAGTGAACACATCGTAAGTTGATCTAAGAAATAGTCTTGCAACATTTTTGGCACGAAACATGGGGACTTGTTGAGAAAATGTTAAGTTTATGAATATTGATGTTGAGAAATGTTAAGTTTATGAATATTGAGAAATACTGAGTGTATGATAAAATATATTGTTTTCTAGGAAGAATTATGGCTAGGAAAACCTAGCGGTGCCACCCCGCCCCCCATAGAAAGCTACTTGGGGCATTCCAAAGTGGCAGGACAATGAATAAACACCATACGCCATACACCAGTCAAAACAATTATTTAAGATATCAGACCCTGCCCCCGTGGCTCCCTCGTGGAGAATGCTTTTTAGTTTGTCTGTGATCAGTGGTAAGCAGGCACCAGCTGCCTACTTGGCATAGTTCGTGTTATTAGAACATACAGAACATCTGTTTGTTAATAATGATCACCTGTTCAGAGAGAATAAATGAATGGTCAGCGTCTACTCGGAGCCCTTCAGCCTGGAATACTGTCAGCTCGGAAGGCTGTTGCCCGCCCCAACCCCGCTCCCCGCCATAAACCCAGTTTGCTGTTTTATCTGGGTGTCTGCCTGTCAGTTCCTTCAGCGCAGCCTGGGTGGGGGTCTCTACAGCAAAGCTGGCTCTCGGTAGGGGCTCAAGAAGCGGTGAGTGAAATGAGGACTCAAAACCTCTCACTGTCATTTCTAAGCCTTTTCATCCTGGGACTTCTGAGCATGGGGGAGACACCGTACCCCCAACCCCATTGCTCCTGGGGGTTGGGAATGTCAGCCTCTGTCTTCATGGCCTTTTCCTTCTTTTTTCTGGATGGACCAGCGAACTGCAGCACTTTTCTCCCCTTGCCACTCCCTCCTCCCTGCCAGGACTGGGACACATGGCCAGAGGGCCCTCCACTGCCATTCCTGCCAGGCACCTTCCCCTTCCCTAGCCAAGGGGTTTACCTCCATCAGACAGTAATTAAGCTTTTCTCCAGGTGGAAGAACCAGAGGCACAAGAGTAAGAGGTTCTTTCCTTGGCGTTTTTAAACTGTTTATTTTTCCCTCCCCTTCTCCACTCCATCAGCAGTTAAGTTTTAAGCTAGGGTTTTTTTCTTTGTTTTCTTTTTAGAAGACATTTTACTAGGTCAGGCCCCCCAACTATCACTGATTGTATCTCTGTAAAGTTTTGGTTGTGAAAAAGGATCTTTTGGGGACTGGTTTTTCTTCTGCCTGTGTGCGTGTTGTTTGTAGTGTCTGTGAAAAGAGATCTAATTAATTTGGCCTAAAGAAAGACAAGCACTTGGATAAAATATTTCTTTAAGGGAAGCTAAAAGCTGTGGTATCTTTTAGTTCACATGTCTTTAATCTTTGAGAAAGAAAAACAGCCTTGGAGATTATTGGTAAGGGGCAGGTGTCTTTAAAATGCAAATAGTTAAGTAAATTATTCACTTCAGATGCAAAGTTTGCTAAGTGTTTTCAGGTTACAAACTGATTTATGGGTTTTAAGAACTATTTGACTTGCCTGCTTCACAATGGGTAAGGCCTGAGGACGTAGGGAACTAACAACACCCTTAATTATACTGGAAAGCAAAACCTTGGCTGCACTTAGCACACAATTAAAGCAACTTATCAGATTTTACCTTAAAGTTAAAAATTACTTAAAAAGTTAAAGGTGTTACCATTATAGCATGTAATCGAAACTACTTACAACCCTTAATAATTGAGCATACTCCTATCATCAAAATTTAGATCATGTTTTTTTTTTTTTCTCTCTGCCTGGTTCCTCTAGAATTTGGGAACTATCTATAAGTATTCTTATGGCCATATAGTTGTTTGCATCAGCAGAATGAGAATCACTTTTTCTTTTGCAACAGTATGCAATAAGAAAAACTGGGTATTTCACCAAGACTTTGACTGGAAGTGTATGCTTCTCTTTAAGGAGTAAATCTCAACTTGCAGAGCCAGTAAAAGCCCCATGAGAGACTGGTCTTATACCCTCATTTACACAGTCCCTATAAAGGATTCCTGACCTGTGATCAGTAAAGAATGTCACTTTCTAACAAGTCCAGGAGCTCCAAGTATATCTTTGGACATTAAGAGGAGAGGGTCACCTAACTCACAAGTATTTGAGGATACAAACCCATGGTTGGCCTTTAAAGGCTTTATCTGAGGTTCCTTGTGGAACAGACTCCCATCGAAGCCAATCCAAAAGGCCTTTGTAGAAAGAGTTATTCTTGCTGTACTTTATGCAAATAATTAGGCCAAGTATAAAACTAAAGTCTATTTTGCAAATTGTTCAGTCTATGGTGATTTTTTTTAAATGAGAACTGGAGAGAGAAATTATGTTTTAAAACTTATACATTTGTCATTAAATTCTAAGCTTAGTTTTTTTTAAGTTTTTGCCTACATTTTTAGACTAACCCTACTTGTTCCTGTGAAACAATTGGCAATATCCAGCTCAAGTCATAAATAATGAAAGGGATGGGTAATATAGAAATCTGGGTCAATATTCTAGTTCTGAGCAATTTAATCCTGCAAAACCTGCCAGGTGATAGGATGCCCATCACTCAGAGGTTTTGTTTTGGGAAGGTAAGACCAAGGGAGCCAACCAAAACTGAGAGCCAGTCAAAGTCAGGCACCATGCACCCAAATCCTAGCAAGCATAACTATACCTACTAGTTATCTGGGTGTGTCACAAGACATCCTTTTCTCTTTCTTGCTGGAGGAGGAATCGGTTCCACAGCTTTACCAGAGTATTTGGCTTATGATAAGGGGTCTGTGCAACTCCCCCTACACACATTTTTTTTTCCCCAAACTCAATTTCAAGTTTTGAGTCAAATCCCTAGCAAATAAAACTTTAAGGGATCCAGAGGCAGATGACAACAGAGGTAAAAAGGCACAGTGCAGGTAAACATGGCTAACTCCTGCCGATCAAGTCAAGCTCAAGCTTGCCATGTCATGGATAAAGGCCAAGCTAATATCCATGGCATAGTGAGTTTTAGGGAATTCAAGGCTACTGATAGCAGGGGAGATAGTGTAACAGGGTTGCTGGATGGGATGGGGCTCAGCTCCTCCCCAATTTGAGGTGTCTGAGTTTCTTGGCCTCTCTTTGCTCCAAGAATGGGGGAAAGGGCCCTGGCGGCATGATGAGCTTACCATTTAAGTAAATATCGGACCCAAAGAGTTTAGCAGAAAGCTATTTATTAGGCAGAGAGACAGAGTGAAAGAGAGAAAACAAGAAAGCTCCTACACTGCTGTAGGAGGGGAATCCCCAGGGGATATCCACACAGGTAGAGAGGGAAAGACAGCTCCCAAGTTGTTGTGGGAGAGGATCCCAGAGAGAGAAATCTGCACAGGTAATGGGCAATGGGGTTTTAACTTTGAAGTTATTCCCACCCCATTCGTGTTCTTGTCCAATGAGAGGAGTTCTTTTAAACTTTGTCTGGAGTGATTGATCTTTGACTGATTCTAGATTGGTTGCTTGGGCCCACAATGGCGCCCCTCCTTTCAGGGCTTTTGGTGGGCATTCTGAACAAAGGAAGCTCCCCTGGAATTTCTACCTACCCAACGCACAGAAAAGTTAGAGAAAGAACTCTAGGTTCCCGGATGGGGAGGTGGATGGAGGCATGGCACTGGGAAGTTCTTGCCTTTGAAACCATGCCCCTTGTGGACTCATGAAGACAGGTTTTTTCCTTAACACAGTCCCTCAGTAGGGCATACATTGGTAAGAGCAGATGATTCCCACCCCCTAGGCTCCCTTGCTCCATGTGTGCAAGCCACTTTGGCATTCATGGCAATACCTGCCAAGGTCACCAGGAATCAGGGATGCAAGGATGAAAGAGGGAAAGAGGATGCTCTTTCTTCTTTCCTTCACATACCTAGTGTATCTGCTCAGAATAAAAGAGAAGAGAACCAGAGATGCCTGCTCTCCTCTTTCTAGAGGGGTAATCATTCATCTTCAGTTTGTACCCCTTTTGAATACATTCTGAACCTCTGGGACTCCTTTGAAAAAAAGCAGCAGCATTATTTTTTCTCCCTGATTCTCTTCACAGATAGGTAATTGTGTCTTCTTACTATGGGACACTACCCATGCATCTTCCAAACTGGAGTGAATTTCCCAATCCTTAAACTGGTTGGCTTAGGATTGAGCTCAGGGGAAGGGAACCTGGAAGTCCAACATGCTGGCAAAAGGATAAAGTTTTTCTTACCAGTAGGGCTTTTGGCCTCCCTCTCCCTGTGTGAACTGGAAAAAGGCCTTAGGATTTCTCAGCTGCCCTTACCCCTCCCCTTGTTTCATTTTGATTCATGTTTTCTAATAACCTGGTTTGTCTCTTGACTTCAGGCCATCAAATTACAAATGGTCAAAACAATCAGAGTTTTGGGTGATGAGCATTTCTGCTGGGAACCCTTAGATATACCTCTGAGGGAGCTCTGACTGCTGCTTCTCCCAAAACAGTGCCCCCATCAGCAGGAAGCAGTTAAGACTGGTCTTCGATCTTATCCATACTTTTTAATTCTGATGTCAGTTAGATGTACTTATTTAGAGGGGGAAATGAGACAGGTGAGAAGGGCTGTCTAGCAAAACTCCAGCAGACCTGCACGCTGAGAGGAGGGCTCACTGGAGTAGAGCCACAGAAGTTTGTACAGTTTGCAGCATGGAGGATCCTGGGCCCTCCTCTTTCTGTGTAAAACCTGGGGTTCAAACTGCGAGGCAGGAAGTGCACAAGCAGGGACTCTGGCTTTGCAAAGAATCCCTTTTTCCCCCTTTTCACCCTATAACACCCTGCGTTACCCTTCAAATTGTGAGCCTAAATTTTCATGGCCCTGTGGCAAGGACCCCATCGTTGGTTGAACTAGGAAAAGTTCTGCAACAATATGGTGCCTTAGACCATCTGTCCTCACATCTACAGAAAAGTTCCAAATAATGGACAGTATTAAAATGAATAATCACTTCCTGCGGCAAACCCAGTCTTTCAAAATTTTGCCAAACTTTTGTGCAGAGGGCTAGGAGGCATTTTTCCTCCAGATTCTGAGTATCAAAGCAGGATACAATCCATAGGTGTATAAGCTGGGGGTGCTGAAGAGAGCTGGTTGCCCATTCTGAAAGAGAAAATAGAGATGTCTTTCATTTCCCTTCTTTCAGTAAAAACTCAGGATGTGATGGAGAGAGAAAGTGATTGACCTCCCTTTCTCTTCCATCTTTGTATCCCTGAGTTCTGGTGAACTTTGCAGGTGCTGGCCACAGGTATCAACATGGTATGCACCCATGTAGCCAGGAAAACCTAGATAATAGGAATTAACCTCCCTCACCTATCCCTCTATTTTCTTCTGCTGTCAACAACCGTCGCATTTCCTGGGCCCATTTATGCCATGGAGCATGGCCTCCTTCCATGGGTTGGGGGTGGTTCCGTGGGCAGGAATTGGTCCTGCTCATTTACATTGTGCCTTTTGTTCATCTTTGGATCCCTCAGACCTTTTTTTCCTTTCCAGGGCCTCAGCCAGCAACTTAGAGTTAAGTTTGGAACTGAAAAGATATTTCTGGGGCTGTTTGTCTCAAATGGACCCTGCCAAATTTGCAGTTATCAGCTGGCAGTGATCGTTCCTCCATTAACTTCCCTATCAAAAACAGACTGCAGGGGAGGGGGAGCCCACTCAAGGGGGGGGAAGAAAAGAGAATTTAGGCAACAATATGGGGAGGTCCAAGGGAAAGAACCCCTTTCTCAATGCAAATGGGTCCCTTTAATCCTTGTATTCCTCCCCTGGTTCAGACTGAGTTGAATTCCGTGGCCAGGGAGAAAAAGTTTCATTGGCATGGT
>NW_016108188.1:211456-224052 GCF_001604975.1 Cebus imitator | reverse complement strand
TGCACCTAGGCTGGAAAAGGAGAGGATAAGGGGATGTTCCCTGAGCTGTGCACGCCTGCAGCTGTCGAGGTGGAGGTGGAGATGGTATGCACACGTGTTCTGGCAAACCATTGGGGGTTTCTGTGGGCCAGTTCATGTTGGCAAGGTGGTGGGCAAAGGTTATAGGCAAGTGCATACTGGTGGGGGCCCATCTGAAAAACCTCTGTGCTCTGTAGGCAGGGTCTGCCAGTGAAAGAGCTATGACAGTGATTGCTGCCAAGCTATCCAATGGAGCTTCTGAGGTTGCACTGCAGGCAGCTGGGGCCAGGCAGGAAGCCCAGGAGAGACTAGAAGACAGGGAGGTGCTGAGATCAGACTGGCTCTTTTTCTGTCTGTCCAGGCCTGGCAGTCAACAAAGGCCAAAGCCACATAGAGAAGCGTGGCAAGCTTTGGGTGGTGGGTGTCCCTAGCTGTGTTCCACTGAAACTGTTCCTGTGTCAGACCCTGTGGATTCTGTGCAGGCTCTAGCATCATCCCTTTCAACTCTCCAAGCAGCAATCCCTGACAGCTTGAATGTGTTGGGGAGTTGTGTGGTCTCTTGCAGCAAGGATGTTGTAGGTTTCTGGTGCTAATAGGACACTCCACACTTATTTAACTCACCTCCTCCCTAGAGCCACTCAGGACCAGGAAAGAGTCCTTGTGTTCAGCAACCCTATGGTTCCCAGCTTCTTCAGCCCAGGGTCTGCATCCTCCTTCCACTCACTCTCAATGCCTTTCTTCCAAAGATCTCAGAGTTGGCTGGTCCTCTTGATGGTCTTGTCTCTTGGTGGCAGAAATTCTTCTTGGCTGCATATAGTCGGCCATCTTGGCTCCCAATAAGCATATGTATTCTTAAAACTGTTTTCATCCTCAGATAGAACTGATTTTAAAACACAGATTTGAATAAGTGAAATACCCTTGAGCCTGATTTTGACTTACATAGGCTTGAATTTGCATATCAACAAAGTGAAACATGAGCCCTGTGCCCTTTTCTCCTCTACTGACTTTCTTACTTACAGTCAAAAAGACTATTCTTTTTTCATTGAATTATTTTGGCATTCTTATCAGAAAGCAATTGACCATAAATGTGTGGGTTTATTTCTACACTTTCAATTATATTTCTTTAACATATATAGCTATCTGTATGTCACTACCACACAATCTTGATTACAGGAGCTTATGTTTTGATATTAGGAAGTGTCAGTCCTCCAACTTGGTTCTTTTTTTTTTTTTTGAAACTGTTTTGGGTAGTCTAGGTACCTTATATTTCCATATGAACTTTAAGATCAGCTTCTCATTTCTACAAAAAAAGGAACTGAGATTTTGACAAAATTTGTAGTAAATATGTAGATCAATTTTGAGAGTATTGCCATTTTAACAATATTGGTTTTCCAGTCCATAACATGGGTTGCTTTTATATTTGCATGCATCTTTACTATATTTAAATGTTTTTGTAATCTTCAGGGTATTAAGTCTTGTACCTCCTTGATTAAATTTTTTTCTACATATTTTATTATTTTTATATTAAATGGAATTGTTTTCATAATTTGATTTTTATATTGTTCATTGCTAGTGTATAGAAATATATTTGTGTATATTAGTCTTGTATCATGAAAATGTGCTCAATTTATTTATAATAGTTTTTGTGGAATCCTTAAGAGTTTCTGTGTACATAAGGTCGTGTCATCTGTGAGGAGATCTATTTTACTTCTTTATAATTTGATGACATATATTTTTTGTTACGTATTCTGGCTAGAACCTTACTACAATATTGAATAGAAATGGAGAGAGCAAGCAGCTTAGTCTTGTTTCTGACCTTAGTGAGAAAGCTTTCATTGTTTTACCATTAAGTATGATATTAGTTCTAGGTTCGCATACTTGATCTTTATTAGGTTAAAGACATTTTAACCTATTACTTATTTGTTGATTGTTTCATGGCAAAATGATGCTGAAATTTGTCATATACTTTTTCTGCATCTATTGATAAGATAATGGGATTTTGTGCTTAATGCTATTAATATGGTATATCACATTGATTTCCTTATGTATGTTGAATCACCCTTGTATTTTGGGGATAAATCCCATGTCGTTGTGCTACGTATTTCTTTTTGCATATTGCTGGATTTTTTTTTTCCTGGCATTTGTTTAGAATTTTATGTCTATATTTATAAAATATATTGGTGTATAGTTTTTTTAATATTTTTCTGGTTTAGGTATACCCATTTTCTTTTCATCTCCTGCAGTTAGGTATACAGCTAGTGCTTGACTTACCACCATGATTGGGACCGGCAGACCGGCCGTAACACGATTTGGTTGTAAGTTGAGTAGGCTATATGAACAGTTGAAATGGTGCATGCGGAGATGGTAGTGCTGCTGGAAGCTGGTCCGCACTGTTGTATGCCCAGCTGGGCAACGTTTGCGCTGCCAGACGTGGAGCAGTCGTGGCTAGCGATTGTGGTCGTAAAGTTGAATGGTCGTAAGTTGCATAGGTCGTAAGTCGATCAATACCTGTACAAGTTCACACTTCTGTTGAAACTATTCTAGCAAAGGTTAGAAAAATTGATGTTCATGTCTTCTTTATCACTATCTCTGAATAATTTATCATTAATTTCTGACTTTTAAAAATCCTCTATTTCGTCAGCACTTATCCTTTGAACAACTAAGTTAGGAGATATCACCTATTTGTTTTGTGCCTCAAGAATAGAAGGGGGTAAAGTTGGTATTTGTGTTCAAAAAGGATTTTTACAGCACAGTGACCAAATTAGATAATTTTTATCATTTTCTGATTATCATAACAGTAACAACATGTGTATTACTGAATTCTGCTTTTTCTATGCTAGGCACTGCATAGAAAAACAAAACTTTAAGGAGCTTTCCCTCTGCATGGTCAATGAAAACAGTGTGATTTAGATGTTAAGCCATTGGCTGCTTCTCCATCTCTGATTACCTTCCATTCTCCTTGGCTAGCCTTTTTTTGTATCTGAGTATGGAAAGACTGCCTGCCTGAATGTGATCAAAGTAACATTTATTCACTCGTTAATCAACTGGTCTTTACTGAGCTTCAATTATGTACCAGACATTGTTTAAGGGGAAGGGAATACAGCAACAAATAAGATAGATATAATGCATGTTACCATGAAACTTGTAGTGGCGTGGAAATTACATTCTATTGTGAGGTCAACAAACTTTTGGTGTAAAGGAAAATATTTTCAGCTTTATAGACCAGATGATCTCTGTCACACATATCAAGCCCTGTGGTTGTGGTACAAAAGCAGTTATAGAGAATGGATAAATGAATGAGTGTGGATATGTTCCAATAAAACTTTATTTACATAAACAGGTGGTGGGCCAGATTTTTCCATGGGATGTAATTTTTCAACACTGGTCTAAATGCATAATCGTGAATACAGGAAATAAAATGGGAGCAAAATAGGGGATTTTTTTTTTCTCACTATAAAGGCAGGCAAAATCAGAATGAGCCTGTGATTCCCAGTTTCCTAAGACCTATAAATTATGCACAGGAATGGTGAATATAAAACTGTACTATCTTGCAATAAATGGGGAATTATTGTGATTAAGTTGTACAAGACTTGTCATTGAACATTCTTAAATCACTTTGTGTTATGATCAAACAATTTAGTTTCAAACTTTTGGTATTCTGAGTCACAATTTTGGTTGCTTTTCAAGTATGCCTCAATGAAGCACAACTTTATAATGTCTACTCTTTACACTAAAACCTCACCTCTGACATTTTGTTCCTGTGTGGGCCAGAGTAGACAAAACACATGTAATATCTAGCGTTGGTTCCAAGGGTAGATAAAGTTTGCTTTGATTTTTTTTAATGGATTGTAAAATTCATAACTTGAGCAATGCCAGGAACACATCAGCTACTTGGCATTTCTGAGACAGTTTTGAAATGCTGGAAGTTATTCTTTGCGCAGAACTGTTATGGGAGATATGGAACCTCTGAAAAGGGTCATTTTAAACAGGAGATTGTAATAGTAATTACAGAATAATTTCTCCTTAAAAACTTCCTTTTAGATGCAGCTATTTTGAAGCAACATGCTTTATGCTCTGGCAGCTTGTTTTGATTCACAGGTGCTATTAGCATGCAGGAGTTTTGAAGCATTTTAGTTCATTCTTTGATAAAGTACAAAAGTTAGCTTTTAAGACATGATCTCTTTTGTTTATATGTTCTTCTGATTCTTGTTAAAGGTCTGGTTATGCACCTGTATGATGAGACTTGATTCCTATTTTTCTTTTTGTTGTCATCTTTGAGATGAGCATAAATCTTGAATTCTCTTGCTTAATATATTCTGTGAGGTGAAGTGGTTTTCCATGGTGGTTTAACCTTTGTAGTATTATGCATGTTGGCAAGATGGACATGCCTTTCTGTGAGGGTCCCGTAAAATTAGTTTATAGAAAGGATGCCACCTTCAGTTAATTGGAGAGAACAGGAAGGAAGCCTTTATATAATAACACCACATTATGGGAAATTTATTTCTGCAACAAACTTCTGTATGCATTAAATTTTTCTTTTAAACAATTGAATTGTGACCCAATTCATTCTTCTCTGAACTGTGATAAGAACTTTTCCATTATTAAGTAAAGATTAATTATTCAGTTAATAGGTATTTGTGACTGTGATCTACACTTAATATAAATTGAGAAAAGTATAGGCAGTTACACCCACCTGCACACACATGTAAGTTTGAATAGTTAACCATCAAATTTTTCACTCTGTCCTCATTGAGAAGAAGAATCCATAAACTGATCTCGGATAGTTTCTCCCAGCTAATTAATATCTACCCTCAAAATAATCTTATTTTTAATTTTTTTGAGACCAATAATCAGCAGATAGATTTCTAAGAAGGCATGTAAAATTTGACTAATGAGCCAAAGGTCATATTGCATAAAAGATGTGGCAGAAAAACATTAGAAAGTTTTCAGAAAAATGTTTGAGGGGAAATACTTCTTCTCTCTAAGTAAACATTTCTACAACTGGCTGATTGTCCATCCACTGTATCATGCCATAAAAACAAAGAAGGCAAGTGAATAGTGCAAAAAGGGACCAGAAATTAAAGACATAGTGTAGGTCATGGAGCCAAATGGATAGCCCTCAGAGCACTCTGGAAAAAATTATATGTATGTAAGAAGGAGTAGTTTCTCTTATTTTCACTTTATTTCCACTATAATTTCATTTCCACTATGGCCCTTACTGTAAACAGTTGTAAACAAAATGGAATTTCCTTTTTAACAACCTGTCCTCACTTTTTCTTTATAAATTGGAAGGATTGAAAAAGTGGGAAAACAATTCTCCTTTATGTTAAAATTGTCCAAATACAAAGAAAGCTGTTTCTAAAGGCGGTAAGTTTTCTATTATTAGTAGGTTCAACTGTAGGTTGATTAGAAGCCACATGGGGATAGTAAGAGCACATGGTCCAATCAGGCTCACAACTAGACCTAGTATCACCAAAAACAGGGAGAAGGAACTAATAGTCTGCAATATAAAAATCTGTTGAATTGTTTTCCCAGTAGACATAGGCGCCAAGTAAATTTATGACTGAATTATGTTGGTCTGTCCCAAGTAGTAAACCCTCTATATTTTTTAAGATGGATCATTAAAGACAAAGAATCATATTCTGTTACAGTGGCCTCCTGGGCTAAAAATAAATTTGACTTAGGATATCCATTTTGTTCTGTTTTGTTTTGTTTTGTTTTGTAAATTAAATTTACAATAATATTTAATGTACTTTCTAGTTCAAAATTCTAAAAATAGTGCTTTTTGTGTAAGATGACATAAAGAGGTCTCAACATCAACAGACTAATATAATTAGAAATGTAAAATGAAAAAATATTCTAATGGTTTCACATAGTATCTCTAATAAGGTTGGATCAATATACAAAGAACTGCAGAATGCAATAAAAAGAGCAAGATGTGACACACTAAGCATTTTGTTTTTAAATTGTTTTCCAAATATCCTTTCATACCTGGCTACTGACAATCAATGCCATAAATTTTAAAAATTATAATCTGTTGAATTGAATAGGCATTTATTCAGAAATATATACATATAGCCAAGAAGCACATAAAAAGATATTCAATATTATTGGTCATCAGGTAAATACAAATCAAAACTATAATGTGATACTACTTCACGCCCACTAGGATGGCTAGAATCTGAAAGAAAATAAAAAGAGTTTAAAACATGGGAAATGGTGGATAGGAGGCAGAACCAACTTGCAGCTCCACTCCGATGGACATAGCACCATCCAGAGACTCACTTGGTAAATTTTGCTCCAAGAACTAAGGCAGGAACACATCAGGAAAGCCAAGGGAATTCACAGACCCTTTGAAGGAGGTGGATTGCTGCTGCAGGCTCTGTAGGACAGCCAAGGAACTGAATCTGCTTGCTTAGCCGTGAGATGTGTAACCTGGGGCAAGTTTTCGGCCCTGCTCACAAGCTACCTAAATATAAACTCTGTGCTGTTGGTGGGGGAGAGCACGGTAGGAGTGAGACAGGCCTTTCAGGCTGCAGGCTGAATGGGAGCTGGGTGGGGCCTGTGGCTGCTGGTTTCACCAACTTCCATGGCTATCTGTGCAATGCAGCAGAAGGAGCGGGTTACATAGCTGTGCGATGCAGTTATCCCCCTGGGAACATAAAATCCATTGGCTTGAAAACCACACCCTGTTCCCCACAGCAGTTGCAGCAAGCCCCACCCAAGGAGAGTGTGTGCTCAGACACATCTAATGGTGCCCCCACCTAATTGTTTTTCTCTACCTGCCCTGGTAGCCAAAGGCAAAAGACATAATATCTTGGGAGGTCTATGACTCTGCCTGACCCTAGGGCAAGCTTGTATTCTCCCTGTACTACTGTAGGTGAGGTATTCTTGAAAATGGTTGCAGGCCAACAAACACAAAAGTTAACACACTAAACAAAAATACAACCAAAGACTCTCACAGAGTCCAATTCACTCCCCTGTTACCTCCACTGGAGTAGGTGCTATTATCCAAAACTGAGAGACTTAAAGATGGATAACATCATAGGACTTTTTGCAAACACTCTCCAGTACCAGCCCATAGCCTGGTAGTTCTGCTGGAGGTGGGGGCTAGATCAACAAGAGAAAAATCACTGCAGTTTGGCTCTCAGAAAGCTCCATCACTAAGGGAAGAGGGGAACACTAAATCAAGGGAGCATCCTGTAGGACAAAAGAATCAGAACATTAGTCCTTGAATCCCAGATCTTTCCTCTGATATGGTCTATGCAAATGAGAAGGAACCAGAAACACAATTCTGGTAATATGACAAAACAAGGTTCTTTAATGCCCCCAAAAGATCATACTAGCTAATCGGCAATGTATCCAAAACCAAGAAGAGATCTCTGAATTGGCAGAAAAAGAATGCAGAACATTGATTATGAAGCTAATCAAGGAGGCATGAGAGAATGGTAAAGTCCAACTTAAAAAAAAAAAAAAAAAAAAAAAAAAAAAAAAAAAAAAAAAAAAAAAAAAGCTACACGATATGAATGGAAAAATCTCCACTGAAATAGATAGCATAAGCAAAAAACAATCACAACATCTGGAAATCAAAGACATATTTAGAGAAATGCAAAATTCACTGGAAAGTCTCAGCAATAGAATGCAACAAGCAGAAGAACTTCAGAACTCAAAAGGCTTTTGAATTAATCCAACAAAGACAAAAAGAATTTTCAAACATGAGCAAAGCCTCCAAGAAGTTTGGATTATGTTAAATGATCAAATCTAACAATAATTGGTATTCTCGAGGAAGAAGAAAAATCAAAATTTTGGAAAATGTAATTGAAGGAATAATTAAGGAAAACTTATGTGTCCTTGGTCAAGATCTAGACATCAAAATACAGGAAGCTCAAAGAACACCTGGGAAATTCATTGCAAAAAGATAATCACCTAGACACATAGTCATGAGGTTATCTAAAGTCAGGATGAAGGAAAGAATCTTAAGAGCTGTGAGGCAAAAGCATCAGGTAACCTCTAAAAGAAAACCTATCAGATTCACAGCAGATTTCTCAGCAAAAACTTTACAAGATAGAAGAGATTGGAGTCCGATTGTTAGCCTCCTTAAACAAAACAATTAGCAGCCAAGAATTTTGTATCCCACAAAACTAAGTTTCATAAATGAAGGAAAGTTAGTCTTTTTCAGAGAAACAAATGCTGAGAGAATTTGCCACTACTAAGCCAGCACTACAAGAACTGAAAAAAGGAGCTCTAATTCTTGAAACAAATCCTCAAAATAGACCAAATTATAATCTCCTTAAAGCATACATTTCACAGGACCTATAAAACAATAACAATTTTTTTTAAAAGGTATTCAGGCAATGAATAGCATAATGGATAAAATAGTACCTCATGTCTCAATACTAACAATAAATGTAAATGGCCTAAATGCTCCATTTAAAAGATACAAAATGCATAAGAATTCTCCAACCAAGTATCTACTGTCTTTAAGAGACACACCTAACACATAAGGACCCACATAAACTTAAGGTAAAATGGTGGAAAAGAAATTTCTATGAAAATGGACACCAAAAGCAAGCCAGAGTAGCTATGCTTTTTTTGATAGAGTCTCACTCTGTTGCTCAGGCTGTAGTGCAATGGTGTGATCTCAGATCACTGCAACCTCTGCCCCCGAGATTCAAGTGATTCTCCTGCCTCAGTCTTCCGAATAGCTGGGATTACATGCACCTACCACTATGCCTGGCTAAGTTTTGTATTTTTTGCTGAGACGAAGTTTCACCATGTTGGCCTGGCTGGTCTTGAACTCCTGATGTCAGGTGATTCAACCACCTTGGTCTCCCAAAGTGCTAGGATTACAGGCATGAGCCACTGTGCTCAGCCGAGTAGCAATTCTTAGACAAAATAAACTTTAAAGCAACAGCAGTTTAAAAATATAAAGAGGGACATTGTATAATAATAAAAGTACTAGGCCAACAGGAAAATAGAACAATCCTATTTATATGTGCACCTAACAATGAAGGTCCAAAATTTATAAAACAATTACTACTAAACCTAAGAAATGAGACAGACAGTGACACAATAATAGTGGGGGATTTTATACTCAATTGACAGTCCTAGACAGGTCATCAAGACAAAGTCAACAAAGAAGCGATGGACTTAAATTATACCTTAGAACAAATGTGCTTAACAGATATTTACCGAACAACTGCAGAATATAGGTTCTATTCATCACCACATGGAACAGTCCTCAAGGTAGATTATATCATAGGCCACAAAACAAGTCTCAACAAATTTAAAACAAATGTAAACTGTATCAACTACTCTCTGACCACAGTGGAATAAAATTGGAAATCAACTCAAAAAGGAACCCTGTAAACCATGCAAATACATATAAATTAAATAACCTGTTCCTGAATGATCTTTGGGTCAACAATGAAATCAGGAGGGAAATTAAAAATTTATTTGAACTAAATAATAGTAACAAAACCTATCAAAACATCTGGGATACATCAACATGGTGCTAAGAGGAAAGTTCACAGCATTAAATGTCTACATTAAAAAGTCTGAAAGATCAGAAATAGAAAATTAAGATTATACCTCAATGAACAAGAAAAACTAAACACAAATCTAGTAGAATAAAAGAAATAACAAAGATCAGAGCAGAACTAAATGAAATTGAAACAAAAAATACAAAAGATAATTGAAACAAAAAGCTGGTTCTGTAAAATTTATATGAAAATTGATAGACCATTAGTGAGATTAACCAAAAATGAGAGAAGATGCAAAGAATCTCAATAAAAAACAAAACAGGAGATATTATAATAAATACCATAGAAATACAAAAGATAATTTAAGGTTACTATGAACACTTTTATGGGTATAAACTGGAAAACTTAGATAAATTCCCAGTAATATGCAACTCTCCTAGATTAAACCAGGAAGAAATAGAAACACATGAATAACAAGCAACAAGGTTGAAATGGTAATAAGAAAATTGCCAACAAAAAATAGTTTAGGACCAGACGGATTCACAGCTGAATTCTTTCAGATACTCAAAGAAGATTTGGTACCAATCTTATTGGCACTATTCAAAAAGACAGATAAAGAGGGATTTTTTTTTGTATTTTTAGTTGAGACGTTTTAAATCATTCTATGAAGCCAGTATAACCCTAATATCAAAACCAGAGAAGGACATAACAAAAAAAAAATGACAGACCAACATCCTCGATTAACATAGATGCAAAAATCCTCAACAAATTACAGAATCCAACAGCATATCAAAAAGATAATCGACCATGATGAAGTGGGTTTTATACCAGGGATGCAGGGACAATTTAACATATGCAAGTCAATAAATATGATACACCACATAAACAGAATTAAAAACAAAAATATGATTATCTAAATAGATGCAAAGAAAGCATTTGACAAATTCAGCATCCCTTTATAATGAAAACCATCAGCAAAATTGCCATAGAAGGCACATACCTTAAGGTAAAAACGGCCGTCTATGACAAACCCACAGCCGACATTACACTGAACAGGGAAAAGTTGAAAGCATTCCCCCTGAGAACTGGAACAAGACAAAGAGACCCACTTTCACCACATCAATTCAACATAATACTGAAAGTCCTGGCCATGGCAATCAGAGAAGAGAAAGAAAGAAGGCCATCCAAATCAGTAAAGAGGAAGTCAAACTGTTGCTATTCACAGATGCCATGATCATATACCTAGAAAACCCTAAAGACACATCCAAAATACTCCTAGAACTGGTAAATGAATTCAGCAAACCTTCATGATACAAAATTAATGTACGTAAATCAGTAGTTCTGCTGTACAGCAACCAAGCTGAGAATGAAACCAAGAATTCAACCCCTTTTACAATAGCTGAAAAAAAAATTATTTAGGATTGTACCTAACCATGGAGGTGAAAGAGCTCTACATGGAAAACTACAAAACACTGCTGAAAGAAATCATAGACAATACAAACAAATGGAAACATCCCGTGCTTATGAATGGGTAGAGTCAATGTTGTGAATCATATTGCCATGAGAAATTTACAAAATACCATCATTTTTCACAAAAGTAGAAAACAATTCTAAAATTCATATAGAACCAGAAAAAGAGCCCACACAGCCAAAGAAAGACCAAAGTAAAAGACCAAATCTAGAGATACCACATTACCCGACTTTATAAGGCCATAGTAACAAACATAGCATGGTACTGGTATAAAAATGGGTACATAGACCACTAATACAGAATGGAGAACCCAGAAATAAAGACAAATACTTACATCCAACTGATCTTTAACAAAGCACATAAAAACATAAAGCAGACAAAGAACACCCTATTCAACAAATAGTTCTGGGATAATTGGCAAGCCACATGTAGAAGAATGAAACTGGATCCTAATCTCTCACCTTATACAAAATCAACTCCAGTTGGATCAAAGACATAAATCTATGACTGGAAACCATAAAAATTCTAGAAGATAACATGGAAAAAAACCCTTGTAGACATTTGGCTTAGGCAAAGACTTCAGGAACTCAAAAACAAATGCACCATAAACAATGATAAATAGATGGGACTTAATTAAACTCAAAAGCTCCTGCACAGTAAAAGAAATCAGCAGAATTAACAGACAACTCACAGAGTGGGAGAAAGTCTTCACAATCTATACATGCAACAAAGCACTAATGTCTAGAATCTACAAGGAACTCAAATCAGCAAGAAAAAAAAATCAAACAGTCCCATCAAAAAGTTGGCTAAGAATATGAATAGATGATTCTCAAAAGAAGATATACACATGGTCAACAAACATGAAAAAATGCTCAACATCACTAATAATTGGGGAAATGCAAATAAAAACCACAATGCAATAACACCTTATTCCTGCAAGAATGGTCATAATTAAAGAATAATAATAGATGTTGTCATGGATTGCTGAAAAGAGAACACCTTTGCACTGTCGGTTAAAATGTAAACCATTACAACCACTATGGAAAATAGTGTGGAGATTCCTTAAATAAATAAAAGTAGATCTACCATTTAATATAGCAATACCTCTACTGGGTATCTACCCAGAGGCAAAGAAATTAATATACAAAAAATAATAATTGCACACACTGTTTATAGCAGCATAATTAGCAATTGCAAAAATATGAAACCGACCTAAATGTCCATCAATTAATGAGTGGATAAAGAAAATTATATGGATGTGTGTGTGTGTACACACACATACATATATATATGAATACTCAGCCATAAAAAAATAATGGCATTCACAGCAACCTGGATGGAACTGGAGACCGTTATTCTAAGGGAAATAACCAAGAATTGGAAAACCAAACAAATGTTCTCAATCTTAAGTGAGAGCTAAGCTATGAGGATGCAAATGCATAAGAATGATATAATGCGGCCGGGCGTGGTGGCTCACGCCTGTAATCCCAGCACTTTCAGAGACTGAGTGGGGCAGATAACAAGGTCAGGAGTTCGGGACCAGCCTGGCCAACATGGTGAAACCCCGTCTCTACTAAAAAAAATAAAAATAAAAATAAAAATAAATATATATATATATACACACA
>NW_016108188.1:188378-211266 GCF_001604975.1 Cebus imitator | reverse complement strand
AAAGGAATGATATAATGCACTTTGGAGACCTGGGGGAAAGGGTGGGAGGGGTTGAGGAATAAAAGACTACACACTGGGTATAGTGTACACTGCACAGGTGATGGTTGCACCAAAATCTCAGAAATCACCACTAAAGAACTTTTTCATTTACAAAAATAAGTAATTGATAAATATAAATAAAATATTAAAATATTGTATGAAATTATCTTTATGCTATGTATATTAGAAGTATATGAAACAAAAATAAATTTCTTGTTTATACTTGGGTTTTATTCCCAAGGCATCTCATTATGTCTAGGCACATATTCCAAAATCTGAAAATGTTTGAGATTGTAAAACACATCTGGTCCCAAGCATTTCAGATCAGGGACAATTTACCTATAGGACTTGAGAAATTTTTAATGTTACTGTTCAATAGCAGGAGTTCTGCAATATTGCTCAATCTCATCTGATATATTTCAAATATATTAGAAAATTACATTTTTCCAATGTATTATAGGATAGTATTTAAAGTTAACAATTACTGGCAGGGAGCAGTGTAATCACTGCTCACACCTGTAATCCCAACACTTTGGGAGGCCAAGGGTGGGGGGTGGATCACATGAGGTCAGGAGTTTGAGATCAGTCTGGCCAATATGGTGAAACCCCGACTCCTCAAAAAGTACAAAAATTAGCCAGGCATGGTGATGTGAGCCTGTAATCCCAGCTACTTGGGAGGATGAGGCCTGAGAATCACTTGAACCCAGGAGACAGAGGTTGCAGTGAGCCAAGATTGCACCACTGCACTCTAACCTGGGTAACAGAGTGAGGTCGTGTCTTAATAAGTAAATAAACAAACTTAACATTTACTGAGAACTCAATATGCAACAGTCACTATAAAAACTGCACATCCATTGTCAGGTTAAAATCTCATAATGATGATTTCCATAATTTTCATTGCATCAGTTGCATAGTGACAGAAGCACTGAGAACCTGTGCTCCTAACAGCTATGCTACATTTCTTAGAAAAAAGAGAAAGAAAAAAAAAAGTGTTGATAAGTATTTGGAGAAACGGCAAGCTTCCTACATAGCTGATGAGAATGTAAATTTGTGCAACCACTTTGAGAAAGTTTGGCAGTTTCTTAAACATTTAAATAAAGAGTTACCATATGATCCAGCAATTCTATTTTGAGGTATATATCAAGGAGAAGTAAAAACATATGTCCAAAAAATATGAATATTCATAGTATCATTCATAACAGCCAAAAAGTAGATACAACCCAAATGTCTATCAGTTGTTTAATAATTTGTGTTTGATGATCAATAATATAATAAAGCATTATTTGGCAGTAAAAAGAAGTATAGATTCATCCCATAACAGAGATGAACTTTGAAAACATGCTAAATGAAATAAGTCATACACAAAAGACCAATTGTTGTATGTTTTTATTTATATGAAGTCTAGAATCAGCAAATCATAAAGACCTTATATTAGTGGTTTCCTGGGACAACAACCAAGGGTTGGGAGGACATGGGGTGGGGGTAGGGGGTTACTTTTAACAGGCACACAGTTTCCTTTCTGTGGTGATGAAAATTTTCTGGAATCAGATAGTGGTGATGGTTACATAACTGTGCGAATATATTTTAAATTAATTGTAGAGTTTAAACAGGTGAATTGTATGGTACATGAATATAGGTATATATCTCAATAGAGTCGTTTTAAAAATTATACTACATTTTCTCCAAAAAGATATTATGCATAACAATTGCACCATAATTATATCTTCCTCTGTAAGTTTAAAAGTTCTTTCACAATCAAGAAAAAGATCAATAGTTCACAATTTTAAAATTAAAATGCATAGCAAATTCTGATTCAGCCTCTCTCTGTCTCCCTACCAAATACTTATGAGGACATTAAAAAGATAAGAGCTAAAGCAAAATCCTGGACTGGCAGTGTATTACCAAAAACCTTGACTTATCAGCAACAATTAGATTAAGAACACCAAACAGTAAAAATATAGGAAATGCTTTATCTCTTTGTGGTTGTGTGTACCCTGAGTCTTATACTCAAGTGTCAGACCAGTGACAGAAATGATTAGACTTCTCTCTGCTTTAAGGAAGCTGCTTACTTTTGGAAACAAGGCTAACGCTCTTCTACTATGTCACCTGTCTCCACTCGTTCCAAATTTATATAGAAATTTCAACTGTGAGAATACAACATATCAAGAAGCCTAAGATAGATATTATCCTGGGAAGTACAGTTATGTAATTAAAGTCAATGGGTGGAGAGAGAAAAAGAAAGGGCTTGCTGTATCTGAAAAAAGGTTTTTGTCATTATTTTGAACAAAGTGTGGGACAAGAATAATCTTTTTCATTTGATAGCAACAACCAATTTTGAATTGTTGCTTTGTTCAAGGATCGGTAAATATATATATCAACTATATTAATATACAATAGTTGATATATATTAATATAATTTCATAAATATAAATATGTATTTATAGCAAATCTGTATACTAAATATTTATGTATAAATGTATATAAATGTTAAATATATGTACATATTAAATATAAATATACAGTATATATACAAATATATATTTTGTGTATGTATATATACACTTACATTATTAGTAAAATGTTATATAAATATATGTATGTATATATGTTATGTATATATACATATGTATTTGTACATATATACAGGTATATGCCATATTCAATAGTTTATCATAAAACATTTTGGGCCTATTTGATACAGAAGCAATTTCTTAAGTATTTAAGTTTAAATCTCTTTGATTGCTAACAATATAATAAGCAAATGTATTCAATTTTTAATAGAATTTGTTTTCATGGGTTTATCTTTTGTATTCTTTATGAATTTCCTGTTTTTGTCCTTAAAATATTTTTTACTAGGATGTTTGCTGTTGTCTCATTTATTTGTTGGAACTCTACATAGCAAGGCTTTGCACTCTCACTGTACGTTGCAAATGTTACCTAGATTTTACTCACCTTTCATTTTATGGCTGAGGAGTCGGGGAGAGAGAGCATAGGGAGAAATGCCAGATATGGTGATGGGGAGGAAGGCAGCAAATCACACTGCCACGTGTGTACCTATACAACAATCTTGCATGTTCTTCACATGTACTCCAAAACCTAAAATGCAACAAAAAAATAAAATTGTAGTTGATTCTCTTAGTCTTATCCTATGAAGTTTTTCAATTGTCCATCACTATTTTCTAATTTGAAATACCACCTTTATGATTTATAAAGTTTATCAATATATATCAAGATGTAGATTACATAAAGTTTTTTTTGCTATTCTTGCACCAATCCTATATTAATTTATTTTAGCTTTATACTGCATCAATATTTTTAATCTAATAGTGCAAGGTCTCTTATTATTTTCAAACTTATCTTGGCTGTATCACCACATCAGCACTTAGGGATGATATTTAGATCAATTTGTCTAATTTTCCTCCTGACAAATAATATGGCATGTCTTGTTCATATTATGGATCTTGTCTTTTATTTATCACAGTAAAATTTTGAAGTTTACTTAAAAAAGATCCAACACATTTTCCAAAATTATTCTAAGAGATTTTTTATCATTTTTGTTGCTGGCATAGAACACTTTTAAATATAATATTTCTTTTTCTAATGATATTTAATATTTGAACAGAATATGTATTCTCTGGTACAGTACAGTATATTTTAGAACAAGATAATTAAATTATTTAAATTCATAAAATTTGTATGCATTTTTGGTTACCTTGGTTTGTTAAATTCTGTGACAAAAAAATCATGCCAATGTGGATTTATCTGCTGTTTCTCTTTGCACATTCACCAGTGTTTCCTTTTTTGTAATATAAAACATTTTCTATCTGGAATATCTGTTTTATTAACATGAATATTACTTTTATCCAAGCTTACAACCCAGTGACTTTTTTTCAGATATTAACATCACAATACCAACTTTCTTTATATTAGCCCTCAATGTGTTGATACTTTTCTCATCCCTTTTTTACAAAACTTATTTCATTATGCTTTAAGTATTTTTCTTTATGAAGTAGGAGAAATAGATGTATTTGCTATGTCAGTAAAGGGAAATATATTTATAAAAAATCACTCCTTTGTTTTTTCAGACTGAGTAGGTGGATTATGAGTTAAGGGATACTTTGGGAATCGTAGGTTTTGGAGAGTTGGAAGTAAATCTGTTTCAGATTTATTTAGTTGGATACAAAGATAATTAGTAGACAATTAAACATACAAGTCTAGATTTCAAAGTTAGTGTTTAGGAGATTTAATTTTGGGAGTGGCCAGCTGATAGATGATATTTAAATTCATGAGACTTGATATGATCACCTAGAGTGAGGGTACAAGAGTGAAAGCAATAGAAGTCTGTGGACCTCTAGGGCACTAAACTCTAGGGCACTTTAACATTTTTATTTTCACTTTTTTATTTTAATTTTTTGGGTACATAGAAGATGTATATATGGGGTACATGAGATGTTTTGATGTAGGCATACAGTGTGTAATAATCACAAAATGGAAAATGGGGTATAAATTCTCTCAAGCTTTTATACTTTGTGTTGCAAAAACAAACATCACAGGTTCTCACTTATTTGTGGAATCTAAAAATCAATACCTTTGAACTCATGAAGATAGAAAGTAGAAGGATGGTTACCAGAGAGTGGAAAGCATAGTGAATGGCTGGTGGCAGGGAGATGGGGATGGTTTTTTTTTTTTTTTTTTTGAGACGGAGTTTCGCTCTTATTACCCAGTCTGGAGTGCAATGGCACGATCTCGGCTCACCGCAACCTCCGCCTCCCAGGTTCAGGCAATTCTCCTGCCCCAGCCTCCTGAGTAGCTGGGATTACAGGCATGCACCACCATGCCCAGCTAATGTTTTTGTATTTTTAGTAGAGACGGGGTTTCACCATGTTGACCAGGATGGTCTCGATCTCTTGACCTCGTGATCCACCCGCCTCGGCCTCCCAAAGTGCTGGGATTACAGGCTTGAGCCACCGCGCCCGGCGGGGATGGTTAATGGGTACAAAATAAAAAAATAGTTACGTATGATGAATGAGATCTAGGATTTGATATCACAACAAGGAGATGACAGTCAATAACATTTTAACATTTTTAGATGGAAGGAAGAGGATTAGCAAACGAGAACAAGAAGAGGCATCAGTAAAGTAAGATGAAAACCAGGAGAGTATGTTTTCACAGAAGCAGAAGGGAAACTTTCCTGAGAGGCAAGAGGTAGACAATTCTGTCAAAAGTTGCTGAACCATCCAAATGAAGTTTATGTGGTGACAAATATTTTATATCTGTGCTGTGCAACACAGTAGCTGCTATCTATAAGTGGCTAAGCACTTGAAGGATGGCTACTGCAACTGAGGAACTGAATTTTTTGTTTTACCTTAATCTTAATAGCCAAATGTGGCTAGTTACTGTTACATGAAATAGTGCAGTCTGAGTTTTGGAAAGACGAACACAGAAAAGTGTCCATTTGCTACCTCAAGAAAAATACTAGTTTTCTTGAAATGGAGGGGGGAAAAGTTGGATTACAGTGGGCTGAAGCATAAGACAGAAAAAACAATTTCTTTTTTTTTTTTTTTCCCATTTATTTATTGTATTGTATTTTAGGTTTTGGGGTACATGTGAAGAACATGCAAAATTGTTGCATAGGAACACACATGGCAGTGTGATTTGCTGCCTTCCTCCCCATCACCTACATGTGGCATTTCTCCCCCTGCTATCCCCCCCAGCTCCCCACCCCCCACCGTCCCTCCCCTATGTCCCCCCAACTGACCCCAGTGTGTAGTGCTCCCCTCCCTTTGTCCATGTGCTCTCATCGTTCAACACCCGCCTATGAGTGAGAACATGCGGTGCTTGATCTTCTGCTCCTCTGTCAGTTTGCTGAGAATGATGGTTTCCAGGTTCATCCATGTCCCCACAAAGGACCCAAACTCATCGTTTTTGATGGCTGCATAATATTCCATGGTGTATATGTGCCACATTTTCCCTATCCAGTCTATCGTCGATGGGCATTTGGGTTGGTTCCAGGTCCTTGCTATTGTAAACAGTGCTGCAATGAACATTCGTGTACACGTGTCCTTATAGTAGAACAATTTGTAATCCTTTGGATATATACCCAGTAATGGGATTGCTGGGTCAAATGGAATTTCTATTTCTATGTCCTTGAGGAATCGCCACACTGTCTTCCACAATGGTTGAACTAATTTACACTCCCACCAACAGTGTAAAAGTGTTCCTACTTCTCCACATCCTCTCCAGCATCTGCTGTCTCCAGATTTTTTAATGTTTGCCATTCTTACCAGCGTGAGATGGTATCTCAATGTAGTTTTGATTTGCATTTCTCTTATGACCAGTGATGATGAGCATTTTTTCATATGTTTGTTGGCCTCACGTATGTCTTCTTTTGTAAAGTGTCTGTTCATATCCTTTGCCCACTTCAAACAATTTCAATAATATCATATTAAGGGAAAAGTCAGGTTGCAAAGTTATATGTAGAATGAGATTCCTATATTATTATATAAAGACATAGAAAAACTGAAAATAATGTACATTAAAATAACAATGGATTATCTCCAAGTAGTGAGATAATGCTGCTTTTCACCTGATTTTTAAATTTTACAATTTTACGATAGTTACATGTTCTTTATATAGTTCTAAAAATGCAATTAACATTATTTTAAGTCCAAATTTCAGCCATTGAACAATCAAAAATAATTATTTCATATTTGATGAAATTGGGAGTATTTGAATGTGATTACCTCAGTGATGTCAAATATATTAGATCTATATATTTTACTTTTAGAAAACAGAGCTGGAATTTGATAATTCAAGGAAATTATAAGATCTTTGGCCTGCCATTAAGTCATTGACATGAATATAATATGAATCTTTCTGAAGTTAAATGGCTATAAATGGGCATTTTTGTACATTATCTCAGTAAAATTGTACAATTCCTTCAACACTTGTTATTCTAGATCTAACTTTTGTTTTTAAAAATATGTGGGAACTTAATCCACATCAAATTTAAATATAATTAAACTTTGAATTCCTGAGAGTTATTGAACAGTCTTGAATATTAAATAAAATTAATATTGTCATTAATTTTGCAATAATGCATCTGATTAGTAACTATCATTAGATATTAAAATTTCTAAATTGTTACAACTTTGATATTCCATGCACGTACATCATTGTTGATAAACTAGAATCTATTTTCTAATAGATAATTTTCAGGTTGATATTTACCTCCATTTCTCTGAGCACTGTTATACTTTTCTATATAGGGTAAAGTTGCTCTCTTGCCTAATTTATTTTAAAAAATAAGCTTTGATTAAAATCCATGGCCTTCTATCCTGTGAATCTCCACAGGTTTTCTTTGAGATTCTGAGCAAAAGGAGACAGGTGTTTGGTTTATGAGTATCCAAGATGATTTTGGTTCCAAAACCATTGATTGTATTATTTGCTTATAATGATTTTAAACAGAAATGAGAAAATGGTATCAATTGGAATCTAATGAAAAATAATTTTTCCATTGTGCTTTGCACAGCATCACAATCATGTTAACTCCTTTTCATTCCTCAAATTATCTCAAACTCCACAATTTTTGTTATTACTCTGGCAGAAAGCATAAACCCAATGTCCAGGTAATTCCTAAAGTGCACAGAAAAGATGACTATTGTCCATGTCTTCCCAGGATAATTCTCCTAACATATCGATAGTTAGGTGTAGCATAGAAGAAAGAGCACTGGACTAGGAGTAAGAAAACCCAGATTACCTTCCTTGGCTTCTGTTTGCATCCCAGCCAGTGTATGTGATACCGGGAATATTATTAAAACTCTTTGTTCATTGTTAAAAAATAAAATGGAGGTCATAATGGTTTTTACTTAATAGGGCTATCTATGGTGATTAAATTCTGAAACAACTTTTTAATGTACCTAGCAGAGTTCCTAACCTCCAATAAATGTCAAATAAACATTATCTCCTGTCTTCAATGGGATTCATCAAATCCAAGTTCTACTTTCATTCTGCCTTTTTAGTCATGTGATTGAGGGCACAATGTTAACTTCTTTAGCTTTAGCAATCTGTACAAAGAAGATACTATCTATCCTATGAGATTTTCATGAAGATTATAGCATAGTATGGAATTACATATGTGTTTTTTCTCACAAGACAGTAAGTAAAAAAAATACTAGTGGTCAATCTAAAATTTGCTTCAAAAATGTACCAATACTAATACATGCAGGATGTACGCAACACAATTCTTATCATTCTTCTCTTCCTTTCTTCAGCAAACATTGTGAAGCTACTTATTTCTCAAATAACTGAAACCTTTATAAAAGGCACAATAGATCTCTCACAATATATTAATGTGGGCTAAACTGAGAAAATATCTTGCAAATTACTGTAGTCAAAGAGAAGATATGGGATAGAACTTCAACAGGTTTGTAGCAGGAAAATCAGTGTTTTTCAAAATACTTTCTGTTCTTTTTAAAGATCACTTAAACTCCAATTTTGGTCTATTATAATGTGATAAAGTTGTCAGCTGCCAGGCTTATTCATATTATATGACAAAATATTTCTCATGGAAGGCAAGAGATTCAAATCCATATTTGTGAATGCCATCACATATACAGCCAAATGAAATGCTGAAGCACTTACCTGGAGAATTCTTGCTCAATGCCTTATTTCATTACAAAAAGAAAGGTATTATTTTAAAGGGTAAATTTTTCAACTTGAATATTATTAAAGTTACAATTTTTAATTTGCACGTTCAGATACATCACAAGTAAAAAAATAGATTAAAAATAATTATATGATATAGTTTGGATTTGTGTTCCCACCCAAATCTCATGTTGAATTGTAATTCCCAATGTCGAAGGAGGGGCCTGGTGGGACGTGATTGGGTCATGGAGGCAAATTTCTCCCTTGTTGTTCCCATGATAGTGAATAAGTTACCACGAGCTCCAGTTGTGGCTAGCAGGGTGCCAGATACATGTAAGGCCACTGCTCTGTAGGGTGCAATCCATAAACCTTGGTGGCTTTTACATGGTGTTAAGCCTGCAGGTGTATAGAGGGAAGGAGTTCAGGCTTGGGAACTCTCACGTAGATTGCAGAGGATGCATGAAAATGCCTGGACGTGCAGGCAGAAGTCTGTTGCCAAGGTGGAGACCTCATGGAGAACCTCTTCTAGGATAGTGCAGAGGGGAAACGCAGGGTTGGAGTCCCTATACAGACACAGAGTCCCCAATGGGGCACTGCCATGTAGATCTGTGAGAAGAGGGCCACCATTCTCCAGATCCCAGAATGGTAGATTCACTGACAGCTTGCACCATGTGCCTGGAGAAGCTGGAGACAGTGCCAGCTCATGAAAGCAGTTGATGTGGCTGTACCTTGCAGAGCCACAGGTCCAGAGATACCCAAGACCGTGGGAACCCACCCCTTGCATCAGTGTGGCCTGTATGTGAGACACGGACTCAAAGGGCTTTATTTTGGAGGTTTAAGATTTAATGGCTGCCCTCCTGGGTTTTGGACTTGCATGAGGCCTATAGTCTCCTGTTTTTTGGCCGATTTCTCCCTTTTGAAATGTGTATATTTACCCAATGCCTGTAACCCTATTGTATCTTGGGAGTACCTAACTTGTTTTTGATTTTACAAGCTCATAGAAGGAACTTGCCTTGTCTCAGATGAGACTTTGGACTGTGAACTTAAGAGTTAATGCTGAAATAAGTTAATACTCAAGAGACTGTGGAGAAGGGAAGATAATATTTTGCAATGTGAGAAGAATATGAGATTTTGGAGGGGCCAGGGGCAAAATGATATGCTTTGGATTTGTGTCTCCACCCAAATCTTATGCTTAATTGTAATTCCCAATGTTGAAGGAGGGGTCTGATGAAAGGTGATTGGATAATGGGGTCAGATTTCCTCCTGCTGTTCTCATGATAGTGACTGAGTTCTCATGAGATCTGATTGTTTAAAAGTGTGTAACACCTCCTCTTCACTATCTTCCTCCTGGTCCAGCCATGTAAGAAGTACCTCCATCCTCTTCACCTTCTGTCATGATTGCAAGTTTTCTGAGGGCTCCGCAACCATGCTTCCTGTACATTCTGCAGAACTGTGAGTCATTTAAACCTCTTTTTTATTAAATAAATTACCTGAATTCAGGTAGTTCTTTACACCAATGCAAGAATGGACTAATATACTATGTAATAATATAAATATTGTGATTAGTTTGAGGGCAAAATGAAAATAAACAATGTGAAATAATATTTCTTTATTTTACATATAATACACAGGGTTAAAACAAAGAAATGAAAAGTGTAAAGGGAAAAGGTCACTTACAACTCAGAGATACCTACTATTAACATGAAATATATTTTAAAATGAAAACATTACTGTCTTTATTATATTTATTATATTACATTATATATAATTATATTGGATGAAAAGGCAACTATATAATTGTATCAACCGATGATTTGGCAGATTATTACACAAACTAACTCAGTAAGCAGCAGTTTTGCCATTTTGTGGCAATGGTTTTATGTAACTGCACTAGAAAAAAATTCATTCTGAAGTAAAAAAAAAAAAATGCCCATTACTAAGTCAATAAAAATATTGACTCCTGATACCATTTAATACTTCATACGTTTTCAAAAATTAACCAACAGATGAAAGCTTATGTTCACACAGAAACTTATACACACATTTATAGAAGCTTTACTTTTAATCATCTAAAGCTTAAAAAAACTCAAATTGTTGATCAACAAATGGAAGAATAAACAAATTGTGGTAGCATATGCAATAGAAAGAATTAATTATTGACATACATAACACATAAGTACCTCAAAATACAGACAATCCCCAACTTGCATTGGTTCTACTTAACAATTTTTTAGCTTTAGAGTGGGAAAGTGATATGTACCTAGTAAAAATTGTACTTTGAATTTTGAATTTTGATCTTTTTCAAGGCTACTCATATGTAAGAAAGATAATCTCTTGCAATGTTGTGCAGTTGCAGCCAGCCAGAGCTCCCAGTTAGCCATGGCACCATGAGGGTAAACAACTTATACTGTACTATGCAGTGTACTGTAATAAATTACATGAGAAATTTAACACTTTATTATAAAGCAGGCTTTGTGCTAAATGATTTCATCTAATGGTGGGCTACTGTAAGTGTTCTGAGCATGTTTAAGTTAAGCTAAGCTAAGCTATGATATTCCATAGGTTAGGTACATCAAATGCATTTTGACTTGCAATATATTAAACTTGTGATGGGCTTGTTGGAATATAGCCTGTCACAAGTCGAGGTACATCTATAATGTGATCAGTAAAAGAAGCAAGAAAAGAGCACATTCTGTAAAGATTCATTAACACAAAGCTCTATAAAATGAAAACCTGTAGTGACAGAAAGCAGATTAGCAGCTGTCGCACACAGGGGAAGGGAGGGTTGTCATGGAGGTAGGTGGAGATATATTGTGGTGTGTGGGGAGAGATGGAAAGAATAAATTCTTAAGGAGCACTAGAAAATTTCTGGCAATGTTAGATTTGATACTTTCAAGATTATGGTGATGGCTTCCCAGGTGGGAACGTGTGTCAAAACCACCCAATTATACACTTGAGACACAATGCAGTTTATTACACAACAATTATTCCTCAGTAAAGCTATTAAGAAAATAATATATCCTACATCCTATTCACCTCTGATAAAAAGAAAAAGAAAATGATAAGCCATTAGTACTTATGACACTTTTTGATATTCTTTGTCTTTGTTCTATAATGCTCAACAATCAAGATCTTTGGAAACATTACAGGTTCCTCCAGAAAAGTAGAAGTGAATATTTAAGCTACTTGGACATTAGTTATTTGCAACTCTTGCAAGTTACCTTTCTAAACTATCCTCTGACTCTTGTATCTTTAGCATAAAGGCCTTTGCTTTTGTAATCGTGCGGACGCGAAACATCATAAAGCCAGCTGATTGACATTGTATTGAAATTTCCATTTTGAGCTAAATGAATACTGAAGTATCCAATGATTGTTGCTGCAAGCTATGTTACCAGACTCAACCACTTTAACACTGTTGGAACCTTGTAACACAAGAAGTTAGAAAGTAAGCTCGGTTTTCCCACGTCTGCTCATGACAAAATATTCCAAATTTCTGTATAGATAAAGCTTCTCACTTTCATTTAAGTTTCCACAAGTGCTGAGTTTGTTTTCCTTGGCAATGTGTGATATGTTAGGAGATGTGTGCTTGTGTGCGTGTGTATACATATTTTATTTGGAACAAATGAGTAAAATTAGAAACTTACAAATGGTTAGGAAGTAGAAATATTTATGAAAATTTTGAAAAAACTCTGAATGCATTATATTTTCTATCAAAGTTCACACAGAATCATCATGTTCTTAATAACAGCTTTGGCCAGGCACAGTGGCTCAAGCCTGTAATCCCAGCACTTTGGGAGGCTAAAGCAGGCAGATCACAAGGTCAAGAGATCAAGACCATCCTGGCCAACATGGTGAAACCCCGCCTCTACTAAAAATACAAAAATTAGCTGGGTGTGGTGGCGCACTCCTGTAGTCCCAGCTACTCAGGAGTCTGAGGCAGGAGAATTGCTTGAACCCAGGAGGTGGAGGTTGCAGTGAGCCGAGATTGTGCCACTGCACTCCAGCCTGGCGACAGAGTGAGACTCTGTCTCAAAAANCTGCACTCCAGCCTGGCGACAGAGTGAGACTCTGTCTCAAAAAAAAAAAAAAAAAAAAAAAAAACACCTTTATTGAGATATAATTTACACAATATGAAATTCAGACTTTCAAAGTGTATAATGATTTATAGTATATTCACAAAGTTGTGCAAAAAATCACTATGTTTATTTTCAGATATCTTAAACAGCCATAATATAAACTCCGTATGCAATGGCAGTCACTCTTTATTCTCCCTTTCCATTCAGCCCCTGTCAAACACTAATCTGCTTCCTATTTCTATGGATTTATCTATTCTGGACATTTAATATAAGTGGAATTATATAATAAATGGGTATTTGTGACTGTTTTCTTTCACTTACGTTGTTTTCCATTTTTAAAATTCTATCCACGCTAGTGGATGTGAAGTAGGATTTCATGGTGGTTTTAATTTGTATTTGCCTAGTCACTAATGAGGTTTAACATTTTTCATGTGTTTGTTACTCATTTTATATCATAATTGGAGAACATTTTATTCAATTTTTTTGTTCATGTTTTAATCAGATTATTTGTCCTTTAATTGTTGAATTGTAAGATTTTTAAATTATATTTTGGATACTAGCCCCTTATCAGTTATATGATTTGCAAATGTTTTATCCTATTCTGTGCATTATATTTTCACTTTATTTATAGTGTTTTTTAAGGTACAGTTGTTTATGTGTGTGTGTGTGTGTGTGTTATGTACCTATGTATAGGGTTTTTTTGAATTTTTGTGGCTACACAGTATATTTATGGGGTACCTAAGATGTTTTGATACAGGCATGAATGTGTGATAATCACATCCTGGAAAATGGGGTATCCATTTCCTCAAGCATTTATTGTTTGTATTACAAACAATCCAATTAAATTCTATTAGTTATTTTAAAATGTAAAATTAAGTTATTATTGGCTATACTCTGTTGAGTTATAAAATAGCAGGTCTTACTCATTCTTTTTAGTTTTTTGTACCCTTTAACTATCTCCACATTCCTTCCAGACCCCCTACTACCCTTCCCAGCCTCTGATAACCACCTTTCTTCTCTTTATCTTCATGAGTTCAATTGTTTTGATTTTTAGACTCCACAAATGAGAACATACAATGTTTTTCTTTCCTTGCCTGGCTTATTTCACATAGCATATTGACCTCCACTTCCACCCATGTTGTTACACATGACAAAATGTCATACTTTTTATGGCTGAATAGTGCTCCATTATGTATATGTACCACATTTTCTTTATATATTTGTTGGTGGACACTTAGCTTACTTCCAAATCTGAGTTATTGTAAACAGTGCTGCATAAAACATAGGAGTATAAATATCTCTTTGAGAGATATACTGATTTTCTTTCTTTGGGGTATATATACAAGAGTGGAATTTCTTGATCATATGGAAGCTCTCTTTTTAGTTCTTTGAGAAACCTCAGAACTGTTCTCCATAGTGCTTGTACTAAGTTACATTCCCACCAACAGTCTACTAGCGTTCCATTTTCTCCACGTCCTTGCCACTATTTGTTATTGCCTATGTTTTGGATATAAGCCATTTTAACTGGGGTGAGATGACATCTCATTGTAGTTTTTTTTCAAGTTTCCATTATTTATTAATCAGTGTAATCTCAAATAGATTACTTCAACATGATTTCATGCATTTAGAGGAGAAATATTTCCTAGTTAAGTGGAAAATTGTGCAGATGACTTCTGGAAGACCTTCATTTTAAAGCAGCTTTATAGTGACATATTTCCTTTAGAAATCCAGACGTTCTTTCTTCAGTTTGTTATCATCTACATTCACTGAGTAGAACTTGTATTTATCATTGGGACACAGTTTGTTCCAGGGTTCTGGGTTATTTTTTCTATCCCAACAAACATCTGGATTGAACAATGCCAGATGCAAGAGATACAGGGCTGCTCCAATACCTCCAGCTCTAATAAATAGAAAAAGGGAGGATCTGGTGGAGCAGGTTTGCAGCATCGGCCTCCGATTGGAAAAGAGAGAACCAGTCTAGCCACCAGGCCCTGGACTCAGTAGTATCTGCACTGACACAGTGGACTTCCCTCATTGTAGCTTTGATGTGCTTTTCTCTGGTGATCAATGATGTTGAGTACCTATTCACATGTTTGGGATCTGTTTTTCTATCAAAACAGAAGACAAACAAGTGTTTGTTCACTATAGTTGTGTTTCACCATTTGTGAGTTCACTGTAGGTGTGTTTGCTTGACATTTATTGGAATAGACAAATAAAAATATGTCTATTCAAATATTTTGCCCATTTTTAATTACATTATTAGATTTTTTTCCTATAGAGATGTTTGAGCTCCTTATATATTCTGGTTATTAATCTCTTGTCAGATAGGTAGTTTACAAATATTTTGCCCATTTTGTAGGTTGTCTTTTCACTTTGCTGATAGTTTCCTTTGCTGTGCAAAAGCTTTTTAACTTGATGTGAATCCATTTGTCCATTTTTGTTTTGGTTGCCTGTGCTTGTGGTATATTGCTCAAGAAATTTTTGCCCAGACCAATGTCTTGAAGGTTTCACCCAAAATTTCCTTATACTAGTTCATAGTTTGAGGTATTAAATTTGAGTTTTCAGTTTACTTTTTTTTTATTTTTGTATATGGTGGGATATAGGGGTCTAGTTTCACTCTTCTGCATATGCTTATCCAGTTTTCCCAGCACCATTTATTGAAGAGACTATCTTTCCCCAGTGTATGTTCTAGGCACTTTCGTAAAAAATGAGTTTACTATAAGTATGTGTGTTTGTCTCTATATTCTGCATTCTGTTCCATAGGTCTATGTTTCTGTTTTTATGCCAGTAGCAAGTTTTTTAAGATAGCTCTGTAATATAATTTGCAGTCAGGCAATGTGATTCCTCCAGTTTTGTTCTTTTTTCTTAGAATACATTTGACTACTCTGGGTCTTTTGTGGTTCCATATAAATTTTAGCATTATTTTTATTTCTGTGAAGACAGTCCTTGGCATTTTGATAGGGATTGCGTTAAATCTGTAGATTGCTTTAGGTAGTATGGACATTTTAATAATACTCCAATCTGTGATTAATTTGATTTGCAAATATGATAAATGAAATTACTTATTAGATTTCTTTTTCAGATTGTTTTCTCTTGGCATTTAGAAATGCTACTGCCTTCTGTATGTTAATGTTGTATCCTGCAGCTTTACTGAATGTTTTTATCAGTTCCAATAGTTTTTCTTTTAAATTTTATTTACTTATTTATTTTTAATTTTACTTTATCTTCCGGAATACATGTGCAGAATGTGAGGTTTGCTACATAGGTATAAATTTGCCATGGTGGTTTGCTCCACCTATCAACCCTTCATCTAGGTTTTAAGCCCCACATGCATTAGGTATTTGTCCTAATGCTCTACCTACCCTTGCCCCCCACCCCCTGATAGGCCCCAGCATGTGATATTCCTCCATCGCCGTGTTCATACCTTAAGGAATCGCCACACTGTCCTCTGCAATGGTTGAACTAATTTAGACTCCCACCAATGTTATAAAAGCATTCCTATTTCTCCACAGCCTAGGTAGCATCTGTTGTTTACTGACTTTTCTATAATCGCCCTTCTGACTGGCGTGAGATGGTATCTCATTGTAGTTTTGATTTGCATTTCTCTAAAGACCAGTGATGATGAGCTTTCTTTCATATGTTTTTTGGCCACATAAATGTCTTCTTTAGAGAAGTGCCTGTTCGTAGCCTTCACCCACTTTTTGGTGGGGTTGTTTTGTTTTGTTTTGTAAATTTGTTTAAGTTTCTTTTAGAGTCTGGATATTGGAGAGTTGTCAGATGGGTAGATTGCAAAAATTTTCTCTCATTCTGTAGGCTGCATGTTCACTCTGATGATAGTTTATTTTGCTGTGTAGAAACTCTTTAGTTTAATTAGATCCCATTTGTCAATTTTGGCTTTTGTTGCAGTTGCTTTTGGTATTTTAGTCATGAAGTCTTTGTCCATGCCTATGTCCTGAATGGTATTGCCTAGGTTTCCTTCTAGGTTTTTTATGGTTTTCCATTTTACATTTTAGTCTTTAATCCACCTTGAGTTAAATTTTGTACAAGGTGTAAGAAATAGGTCCAATTTCACTTTTCTGCACACGGCTAGCCAGTTTTCCCAGACGCAACAAAAACAGAAAACTTCAGGCCAATATTCCTGATGTACATCAATGGAAATATCCTCAATGTAATACTGGCAAAGTGAAACCAGCAGTTCATCAAAAAACTTATCCACCACAATCGTCAGCTTCATCCCAGGGATACAAACCTGGTTCAACATATGCAAATCAGTAAATGTAATCCATCACATAGACAGGACCAATGACAAATGATTATCTCAATAGGTACAGGAAAGGCCCTTGATAAAATTCAACATACCTGCATGTTAAAAACTTTCAGTAAACTATGTATTGATGGAACATATCTCAAAATAAAAAGAGCTATTTACGACAAATGCACAGTCAATATCATATTGAATGGGCAAAAGCTGGAAGCATTCCATTTGAAAACCAGCACAAGACACGGATGCCCTCTCTCACCACTCCTATTCAACATAATATTGGAAGTTCTAGTCAGGGCAATCAGGCAAGAGAAATAAATAATGGATATTCAATAGGAAGACAGGAACTCAAGCTGTCTTTGTTTGCAGGTGACACAATTTTATACTAAGAAAACCCAATCATCTCAGCCCCAAAACTTACTGATAATCACCTTCAGTAAAGTCTCAGGATACAAAATCAATGTTCAGAAATCACAAGCATTCCTTTACACCAACAATAGGCAAGCAGAAAGCCAAATCATGAGTGAACTCCCATTTACAATTGCTACAAGGAAATAAAATACCTCAGAATACAGCTAATAAGAAATGTGAAGGACCTCTTAAAGTTGAACAAACCACTGCTCAAGGAATTAAGAGAGGATATAATGTTCTTGTCATGAACATTAAAATATGCCTTGGACCTTGCTTCCTGAAGATTCAATATACAAAGATAAAAACCCTTATACCTGTGAGCATTCTTAGATTTACTTTAGAGTACAGAAGCTTAGTCAGTGCCCGTCTTTTCTCTATTCTAACTTCTCCAGCTCCCCACAGTTCAGCTTACTAATTGACCATAACTGTAAGAATATCCCATATAATTCCTGAGCCAATATTGACATAAACAAGTTATACACAAATAGTGTTTAATAGCTTAGCTTGTCCTCCAGTTCTCAATTTGCATTTTGTGAAGCTGAGAATGTAGTCAAAATTTAAATTTGTGTTCTTGTGGTCCTGCCACAACCAATAATTTCATATGTTGCCTCTTAAGTGGACCTTTAACTTTCTGCTTCTATTAAATTTTAGGATCTCATGATTCATAATAAATCCTGGCTTCTGTGTACCACTTGGAATACAGAAGTTTCTTTGGAAATGATAAGTAAGACTATGACTCTTCTCACAAGGAGCTCATAATCCCATTTCCTCTCAAAGAAAAGTAATGGCTTTGAGTTCCAGTCTACTGGGCCAGAGCCTGATATCTTATCCAGCTTTTGATGGGCTTCTTTTCTGGGATACAAAGTGCCTGAGTCCTTTATAACAAGTGGCCAGGTGAGAAGGGAGTCACAAAGCTGGAACAGAGCAATATTTGAGACAAACACCTAGTGGAAGAGGTAGGTGGGAATTAACTCAGCCACTAATGTTTGCACTGAAGAGGTCAGCCAGGCAATTTTGATGCAATTCTGACTCGAGTCTTTTTGTAGGCAAATGTCTAATTCTATGGGCAACCTATAGTAACATGGACTTCAGACAGTGTGGTTCACACTCATGAGTTAGGATCTCTTTAATGTTTCTTATAGTAAAGCAACAGATTTCTATTTTCAAGAAAGCACTGTTTCAGTTCAGTAACTCCTCCATTTATCAACAGAGTCTAAGACTCATAAGATATAAAAAGCAAAGGTAAAATTTATAGGATGGGACTTGAAAATCTATTATTAGTGACAATCTATGTATAAGAAATTTGTACATGTGATAGAGAGGAATAAACATTACTAGGAGTAAATGGAACTATTGGTTAAAAGTAAATCCAAATCTTAGTCATTCATTTGTTACTGATTCAACAATATTTTTTCAGGATTTACTGTGTGTGGGCTGTTCAAGCACTGGGGATTCAGCATTACAAGAAACAGGCTTAAAAATTTTGAACAAACTTATTTTCTCTGGAATTTTACTCTTGGATAGAAAATAATAAATGAACTTAATAAAAAGGCAAAGTTTTAAGAGTAATCAAAAAAGCAAGGTTGCAGAGCCAGAAAAACCTGACCTTGAAATTTGCCTCTATCACATACTATCTGAATAACTATGGGCAGATTAATTAATTAACCAGTTTATCTAAGCATCCATTTATATACATGATAATCAGAAGTAATAAAAACTACTTTTGAAGATTTTTGTGAACATGTAAGGAGACAATATATGTAAGCCTACTAGTACAAGAACTTGATGCACATCTTAGCTTTTCCTTATGAGAATAAAAGAGGCATCCATACTTTGGACCTACTGGCACATGAGACTTGTTTCTATTATCTTTGTCTACTCTGGATTGGAAAACTCTTTCTCTGTTATTTCATAAACTAGTTATAATATTGTTCTTTTAATACTCCAAATTTAGTTCAGTTTAATCTGTATTTAATTTGTGCCAGAAAAGATGCTGAATTTTGAAAATACAAAAATAACAGAATTCTTCCCTTGTTTTTCTCATAGCCTAGTGGGAGAAATAGGCAAAAGTAAATAAATTATATGAAACGTGGTAACTGCTATTACAGATCTAATCCCAGAGTGCTATGAAAGGACATAGGAAGGGTATCTAAGCCAGACTGGAGGGATGGAGGTTCAGTGATGGCTTCCTGAAGCACATTTTACATTTAACAACTATTAATTCCCTTAAAATATGGAGATTCATGAATCCATGATTCTCTGAATCTTAAACTGAAGGCTAAACGTCTGGGACAACAATTCAACATTCCTTTATAAGCATGCCATTTGTGTAGTACCTTCTTTAATACACTCAATCAAGTGAAGCTCTTATTAGATTCATTAAGGAGAATGGACATCTCCATTAATGTAGCTTCAAAGGGAGTGATTTATGTCCAAAATGTTAGAAAGACAGCATAATCTAGTTTGGTAGTTCTCATTCTTCCTAGATAGCTGAAGCAGGTGACGGGGTAGTGGCTTAAGAAATACAGATGACTTGACCCCATTCCCAATGAATTGAATCAAAATCCTTGGAGATGAGGCCCAGACATCTGTATTTTTAAGAGCTTTCCAATCAATTCAAATGCACAATGAGTGTTAAAAATTAGTAATATAGTGGTTTAAACAGCTTATGTAGAACATGTGTTCTCTTCATGGCTCAGTAATGAACATGTCCTGTTACTTGAGTGAGTCATTTCATCTTTCTTGTCCTTAATTTCCTTGTCTACAAGATGAGATGATCTCCAAGTTCTGCCATTCTTATACCATGGCTCAGTTTCTTTATTTCTGGACAATATTTCTCCTGCTCATTTACTGCAAAAGACACTTTGATATTTTCATTTGCGTACTATTCACTTTATTCAAGCACATGGTGATTCTCAAACTGATTTATACTGTGAAAGAAAATTAACATTCTCAAGGAAAAGATTAAGCCAAAGCAAATTTTTTGAAGTGTTATGTAATTAAATAAAATATAACAACAGTTGAGTACATATTTTCATGTAATGAAATAATCCAGATTGTGATGTATTGGAAGGAGTTACTCTCCAAGGGACAGTACAATAATAGATGGAGAAGAGTTAGAACAGCCAAACTTACTGCCTTTTTTAGAACTTAGTCTAAATAAAAAATAAACTTTTCTTGTGCTAAATATACTTTTTGTTTATGTTTCTGGAAAGGCAATTTAATTGATATTGAGAGGACTTTTTAGGTTGGATCAATGAAGATTTCCTTTTCATAAAATATACAAGCATATATAAGTTATTACATACAGGTCAATATGTCTACAGTTCTGTTAAATAAATTGGAATGATTTAAAAACTGGAACTTCTGTGGCCAATAAAGTGATGCTGGAGTTACGAATATTACTATCTGTGTTACAAGTTTTGAAGTAAATCAAATTCCCTGAAATGGCCAGATTATCACTAACATATCCTAAAAGAAAGTATATAGTCTGTGAGTCTGAATGTTTGTCAATTGCTCCAGTCCATAAGGTCAATAGGCAATACTGTTCAAAGTACTTTATCTAGCGATAGCAGGAAGAAATGGTTGATAGGAAAAAAAAGCATGTTTAGAAATAAAGCATAAATGTTTAACACAATAATGTGTGCTAGTTGACTCATTCAAGGTTATCCAAATTGTAAATAGTAGAATGAATTTAATAATAATAATAAAGGAACTGAAATGCAAGGTAAGTGAAAATGTGGAGTACCTGGCGCTTTGAAGAGAGTTCAGGTTTTCAGACCCAGATAAATTAATTCCAACCCTGACAAGAATGGCTTATAGACTATAAAAGATGGGTTTAGATAACAAAAGCCTGAGAAATAGAAACTAAGTTTTCTCATTCTTGCTAATAAAAAGAATGCAAAGCTGTGTACACATAGAACGAGGTTTTTTTAGTGGAATAAGCAGAGACTTTGGAATGATATTAATGTAGTTTCAAATCTCAACTCCATGATACTAGTCTTGAGGGCATCACTTTACACCTGAGCCTCAGTTTTCTCAATTGTTAAATAAAAATAGAATGTCAGCCTGGTACTATTGTTGTAAAAATTCAAGATAGTAGAGACGTTCTTTGATACATGATGTGGTCATGTCCTGATAAACCCTTTATAACATGAAAATGTTATCAGTTTAAAGTGCATTTAATGCACCAGTCTTGCAGAGCATCATAACTTAGCCTAGCCTACCTAAAAAATGCTTAAACACTTATACTAGCCTACAGTTGACCAAAACCATCTGGCAACACAGCACACTACAGAGTATCAGTTGTTTACTCTTATGAAAGCATGGTGGATTGGGTGCAGTGGCTGGCTGCTGCTACCCATCATTGTGAAAGAGAATCATGCTGCATATAGTGAGCCTGCGAGAAGATAAAAAATCAAATTGTAAAGTGTGGTTTCTATTGAATGTATATTACTTTCACACCTCCTGAAGTCAAATGATCATCAGTTGAACCATCTTAAGTCAATGACTTTTTTTACACGAAAATGGCAAGAAAAAGATTGTTACACCACAGAAATTCAACTAATGATAGATCCTCTATTATTAAAAATAGTTTGTACCTTAGGCTTGCTTATTTTTATACCCATTCTTGAGTTTCTGGAAGCCCTGAATAACTTTTTGTGGTGATATATTATAAATAACACTGATACCAATGTTCTCACATCTTGTGCATACGTTTAATGAACTTCTGAAGTTCCATAAAAATAAAGAGTGAAATTAGTTTCTCCCCTACTGGGAGAAAAGGTTTTAAAGAAGATATTTTTAAAATAATTTCAAATTTTCTTTTAGACTAAGGGAAAACGTGCAAGTTTGTTACTTGAGTGTATCGTGTGATGTAGAGGTTTGAAGTATGAATGAGCCTGTCACCATAACAGCAAGGATAGTACTTCATAGAAAGCTTTCAGTCCTTTCGTCCCTCCCTTTCTCCCTACCAGTAGTGTCCAATATATATTGCTCCCATTGTTATGTCTATGCATACCCAATGTTTAACTTCCACTTATAAGTAAGAGCATGCAATATTTGGTTTTCTGTTCCTGTATTAATTTGTTTAGGATAATGGCCTCCAGCTGCATCCATGTTGCTATGGGAAATATAATTTTATTCCTTTTTAGGGTTGCATAGTGTTCCATGGTATATATGTGCCACATTTTCTTCATCAAGTTCACCACTGATGGGCACCTAGGTTGATTCCATTTCTTTGCTATCATAAGTAGTGCTGTGATGAACATATGAGTCCATGTGACTTTTTGGTAGAATTATATAATTTCCTTGGCATATATGCTCAGTAATAGGATTACTGGATCAAATGGTAGTTCTGTTTTAAGTTCTTTGAGAAATTGCCAAACTGCTTTCCACAGTGGCTCAACTAATCTAATTTACATTGTCCACCAACAGTGTATAAGCATTACCTTTT
>NW_016108188.1:177315-188354 GCF_001604975.1 Cebus imitator | reverse complement strand
TGTTTCTCTGATGATTAGTGATATTCGTCATTTTTTCAAATTGGTTACTTATTTTTCTTCTTTTCAGAAGTGTTCATTTATGTTTTCTGCCCACTTTTTAATACGGTTATTTCTTTTTGATTGTTGAGTTATTTTTAACTATAGATTCTGGATATTAGACCTTTCCTGGATACGTAGTTTATAAATATTTTTTCCTATTCTGTTGGTTGTCTTTTTATTCTATTAATAGTTTATTTTGCTGTGTAGAAGCTGTTTAGTTTAATTAATTCCCTCTTATCAATTAATTAATTTTTTTTCATATGCTGCTGGATTCAGTTTGCAGTATTTCTAGTAGAGTATTTTTGCATCTGTGTTCATCAAGGATATTGGCCCATCACTTTCTTTTTTATTGTATTTTTGCCAGGTTTTGGTATTAGGGTGATGCTGGCTTCACAGAATGAGTTAGGAAGAAAAATCTTCTCCTCTATTTTTTGAAATAGTTTCAGTAGAATTAGTACCAGCTCTTTGTACATGTGGTAAAATTTGGCTTTGAATTTATGTAGTTCAAGGCTGTTTGGTTGGCAGGCTTACTACCAATTCAGTTTTAGAACTTGAATCTGTTCAGGGTTTCAGTTTCCTTCTGATACAACCTTGGGAAGTTGCCTGTTTCCAGGAATTTATCCATTTTTTCTAGGTTTTCAAATTTGTGTCCATAGAGATATTCATAATAGTCTTCAAGAAACTTTTATATTTCAGTGGGATTAGTTGCAGTGTTCCTGTTGTCATTTCTGATTGCACTTATTTAGGTCCTTTCTTTTTTTTTTTTCTTTGTTAATCTTGCTTGTGGCCTATCAATCTTCTTTAGCTTTTCAAAGAAACAATTTTTGGTTTTGTCGATTCTTTGTATGGATTTTGGGATGTCAATTTTTTTTCAGTTCTGTTTAAATGAGGTATTTTTAAAAATCATGCTAAATGATTTAATTTTTTGAATTCTCTCTGTAGGTAAAAAGTCTCCTAGGGTGGTTTGTTTAAAAGAAGACAAGAGTTAGTGTTTGTTTTGTTACATATTGTTTTGTTTTCTAGATGACCTATCATTCTGTTTTCTATCTAATCTTTTTGTGTGTTGGACAAAAGTATTACATCTGTGTATTTTCTATCCCATGAGTTAGTTACCAACAGTGATGATATATGTGTGTAGTTTGGAAAGTGACTTGATAGAAAATACAAAATATAAATGTAAAATATTGCTTGCAATAAGCTTCTTTGAAAATATAAAGTGCAGAGATCTTGATGACATAGTACAAGAAGAAGAGTTGTCATAGCATAAAAATGGATGTGATTGGAAAAATACTGTTTTTCTCTCTAAACTATAAAGACCCAGTGTTGGAAAGTTTCTTGGTTCTGTATTATATGTATCTTTTTTCTTTGCACAAAGCAGGTACTCAAAATAAATGTGCATTTAGTATACGAATGAATGAAAGAATATATTTCACAACCGGTGCATACATGTGCAGTGTGTAAAATTATGTGCAAATAGATAGATCATCACTGCCTCAATGTGAAGCACTGGTGACCAAAATTTGTAAATTCTCAGCATAACTTGAAATAAGGCTATTGGCAATGTACATAGGTTGTCCCTGAATTGGGATATGCAAATCAAACTATTCAGAAATTTTATATAAATACATTTGAATTCAAACATTCATATCTTGGAAAAGACAACCTAATCTTGGAGTTGCCGTCTTACCAACAACTGGTAAGACTTAGTACCTATGAATCTATGATTCCCTGTGTCTTAGTCCATGTGGGCTGCTATTAAAAATGCTATAAACTGGGTGGCTTATAAGCAACAGAAATTTACTTCTTATAGTTTTGGAGGCTGAAAGTGCAAGTTCAGAATGTCATCATGGCCAGGTTCTGCTGAGGGTCCTCTTCCCGGTTGCAGACTGCCTTCTGTCTGTGTCCTCACATGCTAGAAGGAGTGAGAGAGATTTTTGAGGGTCTCTTTTATTAGACTCTAATCCCATATATAAGACTTCTGCCCTAATCATCTCACAAAGGCCTCACCACTAAATACCATCACATTGGGAAGTAGAATTTCAACATATGAATTTTTTTGGGAGAGATAAACATTCAGTCCATAATACTCTATAAAATTATGGATTTCCAATAAATAATCCTTAAATTTCCTTATACTACTCTTTACAAATATATGTCTGTGTGTGTGTGTGTGTGTGTGTGTGTGTGTGTGTGTATGAATTATATATATGTCTAGCTGTCTATCTCTCTATATGTAATGTTATAATTCTATAATACCACTAGGTAAGTGTTGTGTTTGTGTTATATCTCTGATGACTTTGTCTTCCTGAAGAACTCTAGTGAGCCCAAGTAGCACACATTCATGACATGTGGTTGCTTTGGCTGCAGGAAACTGAATAAAGCCACTAAGTCTGTTCTTTCTGCTTCTCTCCAAAAAAAAGAAAAGAAAAGAAAAAAAAAAAAAAAAAAAAAAAAAAAAAAAAAAAAAAAAAAAGGTCAAACTAAATCTTCCATCATATAACTCTAATGGAAGAAAGCAAGAAGCAGAACTATATCCTGCTATTTGCCCCTTGCCCCTTGCCTAAGGAGGCAGACCAGAATTAAGAGATTTTAGAGCTCTGAACTGCTACTTTATATACGTTTGGACAGGACACAAGTGAGCACTCTTCTCAGAGATAAGCTCACTAGTAAATATCAAGTTTTCCTCACAAAACACGAGAGAGAGCACTTTTTAAAATTAGTCCATAGCAACATGCAAAATCTGATGAAAGAGGCTACAAATGATGTTGTTTCTGTAAAGCCATTTTATTTGCTAAATTAATTGAAAAATAGTTTTATCTTCTTTTTATTGAGTGTGGTCTTTCACAGCAGTACTGGGATCACAATGATAATGGAATCCTAATAAAATACTGAAAATATTTCTCTGCTATAGAATGTTTGTCTTTAAAAAATTAAGCCAAATAATCATTTATTGTGATAAAAAGTCTTAACATGAGATCTACTGTCTTGACAAATTTTTAAGTGCACAATACAGTATTGTTAACTATAGGACAATGTTGTCCAGCAGATATCTAGAATTTATTTATCTTATATAACCTAAATTTTATACCTATTGAACAGAAACTTCCCATTCCATCTCCCATAACCCATGGCAACCAACTGCCACTGTACCTCTGCTTCAATGAGTCTACCTATTTTACATTCCTTATATAAGTGGGGTCCTAAAGTATTTGTCTTTATGCAACTGGCTTATTTAACTTAGCATAATGTTCTCAAAGTTTATTCATGTTGCTAGCAAGGGCAGGATTTACTTCTATTAGGCTGAATAATATTACATTGTATGTATACCATATTTTCTTTATCCATTCATACATTTATGGGCATTTGGATTATCTTCTTATCTTGGCCATTGTAAATAATGCTGCAGTCAACATAGGAATGCATATACCTCTTCCAGGTGCAGATATCAGTAGCTTATAATTGCCATATGATCTTTAGAATATATGGCAGTTCTATTTTTAATTTGGGGAGAACCTCAGTACTGTTTTTTTTTTAAAGTTGCTGCACCATTTGTCTTTCTCACCAGTGGTGTACAAGGGTTTGCTGAGACTTGTTATTTGTTATTTTTTGATAATATCTATCCTAACAGGTGTGAGGTGATATCTTGCTGTGATTTTTATTTGTATCTGTTTATTTAATTTTTAAATTATACTTTAAGTTCTGGGATACATGTGCAGAACATGAAAGTTTCCTACATAGGTATACATGTGCCATGGTGGATTGCTGCATGCATCAAACTGTCCCCAACATTAGATATTTCTTCTAATGCTATTCTTCTCCTAGCCCTCCAACTCTGACAGCTCCAGTGTATGATGTTCCCATCCCTGTGTCTATGTATTCTCATTATTCAACTCCCATTTATGAGTGAGAACATGTGGTGTTTGGTTTTCTGTTCCTGTGTTAGTTTGCTGAGAATGATGGTTTTCAGCTTCATCCATGTCCCTGCAGAGGACACAAACTCATCCTTTTTAATGGCTGCACAGTATTCCATGGTGTATATGTGCCACATTTTCTTTATCCAATCTATCACTGATGGACATTTGGATTGGTTCCAAGTCTTTGCTATTGTGAACAGTGCTGCAGTAAACATACGTGTGCATGTGTCTTTATAATAGAATGATTTTATAATTCTTTGGGTATATACCCAGTACTAGGATTGCTGGGTCAAATGGTATTTCTAGCTCTAGATCCTTGAGGAATCACCACAGTGTCTTCCACAATGGATGAACTAATTTACACTCCCACCATCAGTGTAAAAGCATTCCTATTTCTCCACATCCTTTTCAGCACCTGTTGTTTCCCCACTTTTTATTGATCATCATTCTAACTGGCGTGAGATGGTAACTGATTGTGATTTTGATTTGCATTTCTGTAATGACCAGTGATGATGAGCTTTTTTCATGTTTGTTGACTACATGAATGTCTTCTTTTGAGAAGCGTGTGTTCATATTTGTTTTTGTCAAGTTTTTCAAAGATCAGATGGTTGTAGATGTTTGGCATTATTTCCAAGGCCTCTCTTCTGTTTCATTGGTCTATATATCTGTTTTGGTTACTGTAGCTTTGTGATATAGTTTGAAGTCAGGTAGTGCAATGCCTCCAGCTTTGCCCACTTTTTGATGATATTGTTTGTTTTAGTCTTGAAATTTGTTTACTTTCTTTGTAGATTCTGAATATTAGCCCTTTGTCAGATAGATAGATTGCAAAAATTTTCTCTCATTCTGTAAGTTGACAGTTCACTCTGATGATGGTTTCTTTTGCTGTGCAGAAGTCCTTTAGTTTAATCAGATTCCATTTGTCTATTTTGGCTTTTGTTGCCATTGCTTTTGATGTTTTCATCATGAAGTCTTTGCCTATGCCTATGTCCTGAATGGTATTGTTGAGGTTTTCTTCTAGGATTTTTATGGTTTTAGGTCTTATGTTTAAGTCTTTAATCCACCTTGAGTTCCTTTTTGTATAAGGTGTTGGGAAGGGATCTAGTTTGAGGTTTTTGTATATGGCTAGCCAGTTTTCCCAATGCTATTTATTAAATATGAAATCCTTTCCCGATTGTTTGTTTTTGTCAGGGTTTTCAAAGATCAGATGGTTGTAGATGTGTGGCATTATTTCTGAGGCCTCTGTTCTGTTTCATTGGTCTATATATCTGTTTTGGTACCAGTAACATGCTGTTTCGGTTAGTGTAGCTTTGTTGTATAGTTTGAAGTTAGGTAGTGCAATGCCTCCAGCTTTGTTCTTTTTGCTTAAAATTGTCTTGGCTATATGGGCACTTTTTTGTTCCCAAATAAAATTTAAAGTAGCTTTTTTAAATTATGTGATGAAAGTCAATGGTAGCTTAATAGGGATAGCATTGAATTTGTAAATTAATTTGGGCAGTATGGCCATTTTTATGATACTGATTCTTCTCTCCATGAGCATGGAGTGTGTTTTCATTTGTTTGTGTTCTCTCTTTTTTTCTCGAGCAGCGCCTTGTAGTTCTTCTTGAAGAGGTTCTTCACATCCCTTGTAAATTGTATTCCTAGGTAATTTATTCTTTCTGTAGCAAATGTAAATGAGAGTTCTCTCATGATTTGGCTCTCTGTTTGTCTATTATTATTTGTGTACAGGAATACTTGTGATTTTTGCACATTGATTTTGTATTCTGAGACTTCGTTGAAGTTGCTTATCTGCTTAAGGAGATTTTGGGCTGAGATGATGGGGCTTTCTAAATATTCAATGTCATCTGCAAACAGAGATAATTTAACTCCTTCTGTTTCTGTTCGAATACTCTTTATTTCTTTCTCTTGCCTGATTGCCCTGACCAGAACTTCCAATACTATGTTGAATAGGAGTGGTGAGAGAGGGCATCCTTGTCTTGTCCCAGTTTTCAAAAAGAATGCTTCCAGCTTTTGCTCATTCAGTATGATTTTGGCTATGGGTTTGTCATAAATAGCTCTTAGTATTTTGAGATACCTTCCATCAATATCTAGCTATTGAGGGTTTTTAGCATGAAGTGGTGTTTAATTTTATCAAAGGCCTTTTCTGCATCTATTGAGGTAATCATGTGTTTTTTGTCATTGGTTCTGTTTATGTGATGGATTGCGTTTATTGATTTGCATATGTTGAACCAGCCTTGCATTTCAGGGATGAAGCTGACTTGATTGTGGTAGATAAGCTTTTTGATGTGCTGCTAGATTTGGTTTGCCAGTATTTTATTGAGTATATTCACATTAATGTCCAGCAGGGATATTGGTCTGAAGTTTTCTTTTTTTTGTTTTGTTTCTGCCAGGTTTTGTTATCAGGATGATGGTAGCCTCATAAAATGAGTTAGAAGGGAGTTTCTGTTTTTCTATTGTTTGGAATAGTTTCAGAAGGAATGGTACCAGCTAATCCTTGTACCTCTGGTAGAATTCAGCTATGAATCTGTCTGGTCATAGGCTTTCTTTTTGATTGGTGAGCTATTAATTACTGCCTCATTTTCAGAAGTTCTTATTGGTCTATTCTGGGATTCAACTTTTTCCTGCTTTAGTCTTGGGAGGGTGTATGTGTCCAGAAATTTATCCATTTCTTCTAGATTTTCTAGTTTATTTGCATAGAGGTATTTATAGTATTCTGTGATGGTAGTTTCTATTTTTGTGAGATCAGTGGTGATATCCCCTTTGACATTTTTTATTGTGTCTATTTAATTTTTCTCTCCATTCTCCTTTAATAGTCTGGTTAGCAGTCTATTTTATTAATCTTTTCAAAAAAAAACCTGCTCCTGTATTCATTGATTTTTTTAAAGGTTTTTTTGTGTGTCTCTATCTCCTTCAGTTCTGCTCTGATCTTAGTTATTTCTTGTCTTCTAGCTCTGAATTTCTTTGCTCTTGCTTCTCTAGTTCTTTTAATTGTGATGTTAGGGTGTGGATTTTAGATCTTTACTGCTTTCTCCCATTGGCATTTAGTGCCATAACCTTCCCTGTTAACAGTGTTTAGTTGTATCCCAGAGATTCTGGTCTGTTGCATCTTTGTTCTCTTTGGTTTCAAAGAACTTTAGTGGTGTGGAGCATATCCAAATATACCTGTTGCCCATTTCTTGTTCTTCTTAGGAGAAATATCTATTCAAGTCCTTTGCCCACTTTCAAATTATGTATTGATTTATTTATTCTTGCTATTGAGTTGTAGGAGTTTCTTATATATTTTGATATTAATTTCTCATTAGGTATAAGGTTTGCAATTATTTTTCTCCAATTCTGTATGTTGCCTTTACAGTCCATTTATTGTTACCTTTTCTGTACAAAAAATTTGTAGTTTTGTATAGTCCCACTTTATTTTTCTCTTTGATGCCTGTGCTTTGGTGTGTTATCCATGAAATCATTGCCTGTACCAATGTCAATAAACTTTTTTCCCTGTATTTTCTTCTAGGAGTGTAATAATTTTAAGTATTACATATGTCTTTAATCTATTCTGAATTTATGTTTGTGTAGAGTGTATGACAAGAGTCTAATTTATTTTATATGTGGATATCCAGCTTTCCCAGCACCATGTGTTGAAGAGACTAAACTTTCCCCATTGTGTCTTCTTGCTACCCTTGTCAAAGATCAATTGGCAATACATGTGTAGATAGTTCTGGGCTCTGTGGTCTGTTTTATTCATCTATGTGTCTGTCTCTGTGTTATTATCATTTGTTTTACTCACTGTAACTATGTAATATATTTTACATTCAGGAAGTATGATTTCCCTTACTTAGTTCCTCTCTCTTAAGATCACTTTGGCAATGAAGGGTCTTTTGTAATTTCATATAAATTTCAGAATTTTCTATTTCTGTGAGCAGTGTCATCAGAATTTTGATAAGGATTGAACTAAATCTGTAGATTATTTTGGGTTGTATAGACATTTTAACAATATTAATTCATTTAATACATGAAGATGGAATGTCTTTTCATTTGTATATGTTAACTCTTTCAGTAATATTTTTCAGTTTTCAGTGTTCAAGTCTTTTATCTTCTTAGTTAAGTTTATCCCTAATATTTTATTTTTATTGGTGCTATTGTAAATGGATTTTTTTTTCTAATTTATTTACAGGTAGTTAATGATTAGTGTTTACAAGCACAACTAATATTTATGTGTTGATTTTGTATCCTATAACTATATTGCATTTGTGTGTTCTAATCATTTTGTTGATGGAATCTTTTGGGTCTTCTATACATAAGATCCTGTCATTTGCAGAGAGAGACTATTTAACTCCTTCCTTTCTGGTTAGGATAACTTTTATTTATTTTTTTTCTTGACTAATTGCCCTGGCTTGTAATTCCAATTCAATATTAAATGCAAGTGGTGAGAGTGGACATCATTGTCTTTTTCTGATTTTAGAGGAAAGGTTTTCAACTTTTTATTATTGACTATGATTTTAGCCGTGAGCTTGTCATATATGGCCTTTATTATGGCAAAATACTTCTGTATCTAATTTGGTAGAAGCCATCAGGTCCAGGGTTTTTTTGTTGATGGGATATTTTTTATTACTGATTAAATCTTCCTACTTATTATTGATCTGTTCAGCTTTTAAATTTTTTTGTAATTCAATCTTGATAGTTTTCATGCATCTAAGAATCTATTGAATGTGATTTAATATGTTAATGTAATTGTTCATAGTAGTCTCTGTTCCTGAAAATGCTCTTTAATAATCAGTGAAATAATTTGAAAAATAAATGTAAACATATGGAAAACAAAAAGAGAAATACAATATATGAGAAGCAGCAAAAGGAGTTCTAAAAGAAAGTTTATTGCAATAAGCACATACATCATAAAGAATAAAGATCTCAAATAAATAATCTAAACTTGTACTTAAAAGAACTATTAAAAAAAACGAAGCCTGAAGTTTTTAAAAGAAAGAAAAATAATAACTATCAAAGCAGAAATAAATTAGAGACTAAACAATAGAAAACATCAAAGAAACTAGGTTACTTTTTGAAAAGATAGACAAAATTGATAAGCCCTTACCTAGACTAACTAGGAAAACAAAAAAAAAAGACTCAAATAGATAAAATCAGAAATGAAATGGGTAACATTAGAACTGATACCACATGAATACAAAACATTATAAGTGGCCACTGAAAAAATATACATCAACTAATCAGATAGCTTAGAATAAATGGATTAATTTCTGAACATAATACTTACCAAAACTGAATTATAAAGAAGTATAAAATCGGGATCCAGATCCAAGATGGTCATTTAGGAACAGCTCAGAATTGCAGCTCCTAGTGAAAGTGCAGAGGGTGATTGGATGCCACATTTCCAGACAGATATTTATTGCCCACAGACCAGGAGATTCTCTGGCGGAGGAGCTCCACAGGTTGCCAGTGTGACTGTTTTGGCTGGTGCGGCCATTTTGGTCCCCGTGGCTGTTTTGGCTCATGCGGCTGCTTTGCAGCACCTCAGCACAGCAGTTCTCCATACAAAATACACTGGTCCGGGTGCCCTTTTAGCTGGTGATTGGAGCCCGGGAAGGCGCAGTCGCCCATTCATCTGACTAAAAAGGGGTCTGAAACAGGGAGCCAGGCCAGGAGATTCCCAGACAAAAGAAAAAAAGCCCCATGAATCTCAGCACCACTGTTTAAGCTGGCACAGTGAGTCACCACATGGGAAAGCACACAGATCCTGGCACATTTTCAGCAGGCAACTAGAACACCTGGGAGAGAGTCGGCTGTTCAACTAAAAAACAAAAGGTTCTGAGGCAGGGAGCCAAGTGATCAGGCTCGGCTAGTCCCACCCCCACAAAAGAACAGCAATCAGAAACTCTTTGGATTGAGAATTTCACAGCAAGCACAGCTGAGCCCGGGATGGCCCAGCTCTGGGAAGAGGCGTCGGCAATTGCCGAGGCACTCTACCACTATGGAGGTAGTCCACCGTTGCTGAGGAAGCCCGCCACTGCTGAGGCAATCCGCCGTTGCCAAGGCAACCTGCCATTCCAGTGAGAGTCCGCCATTACAGAGGTGGGCCACCAATGCTGAGACAGTTCTAACTACACCCATATAAACAGGGCTGCAGGGAAGTTCACACAGCAGCTGGGCGGAGCCTACAGTAGCTCAGCAAAGCCTCTGCAGACAGACAGTGACTAGGCTACCTCCTTGCTGCACAGGGCAGCCCTGAAAAAAAGGCAGCAGCACAATGGAAACTCATAAAGCCCTAACTCCCTGGGACAGAGCACCTGGGGGGGAAAAAAAAAGGCGTTTATGAGTTCTGCTGCAGCAGACCTAAACGTACCTGCCCAGCAGCCCTGAATGAAAAACGGAGCTCACAACTCAGCACTTGAGCTCATATAAAGGACAGACTGTCTCCTGAAGCAGATCCAAGACCCCCGTATATCCAGAGTCACCTCATAAAGGAGAGATCAGACTGACATTTAGCGAGTAGCCTTCTGGGACAAACATAGCAGAAAAATAAACTGGTAGCAACCGTTACTGTTCTGCAGCTGCTGCAGGTGACCCCAGGCAGGCAGAGCCTGGAGTGGACCTCAGCCGCCCTACAGCAGAGGGGCCAGACTGTTAGAAGGAAAACTAAGAAACAGAAATAGCTTCATTATCAACAAATTGGACATCCGTTCAGAGACCCAAACTGAAAGTCAGCAACTACAAAGACGACAGGTGGATAAATCCACAAAGATGGGAAGAAACCAGTGCAAAAAGGATGAAAACACCTGAAACCAGAACACATCTCCTCCTACAAGGGATCACAACTCCTCACCAGCAAGGGAATAAGACTGGATGGAGAATGAGTGTGATGAAATGACAGAATCACACTTCAGAAGGTGGGTAGTAAGGAACTTCAGTGAGCTAGAAGAACATGTTCTAACCCAATGCAAAGAAACTAAGAACCTTGAAAAAAGATTTGATGAAATGCTAACGAGAATGGACAAATTGGAGAGAAATATAAGTAAATTGATGGAGCTGAAAAACACAACACAAGAACTTCGTGAATCATGCACAAGTTTCAACAGCCGAATTGAC